>NW_019745089.1:857856-915958 GCF_002891405.2 Cryptotermes secundus
ATATATATATATATATGTCCGTTTTACACCACACTATATCATGAACGCCAAGTGATAACTGAGGTACGTGGTCATCTTCAAGTTCTGGCCCGTGTTATCTCTAGCAAAAAAAGTTCTTCCGCGGAGATGAGCCTAGAAATGTTCTAGACTTAGTGGTGAATAAAGTATTTTCCGATAACGTATCAGAAATCGAAACCCGGCCGCACTCGCGGTCATATTGCCAACTTCTCAAGAAGCATCAGGTGAGGTCGGTTTGTTTGCAAATAATCCAGATTTTACGAATGCACTCTACAAAATGCCTACACAATACAAAACAAGGCGTGCAATTTCCTTCTGTAACTCCGAAAGAGCAAACTCTCAAGACATACTATAATATTAACTCCTAAATAATATTTCCTGTTCGTATTGTCGGTGGACCAGCTGCATGGAGTTGAGCTGTGTCACTGCGCGGCACTGGTCGATACTCTAGCGCACTGGCAGAGTAGGGTCACACTAGGTCACGACCTTTCCATGGAAACCTGCCTGTCTATGCATAGCCACCAGACTTGTTCAGCATAATTGTTCATAATTTGCTTTATCTGCAGTTAGCACCAACAATATGTCGTGGCATATTCACGTATTTTATACATAAAAACTTCACAACACACGAGAATGAATAATACATATATTTTCCTTTATTAAGGCTTCATATAAGAGAAACAAAAATATTGTTGACATTGTAGGACAATACAGATATTTTCACTTCAACGCTGTATTGGAATAGTGCCACTGTATGGGGCCGCGTACCATCAGTTGACCGCGACAACGCACTCTGTCAATAGGAGAGAAGCTCTGTGTGCAGTCATGTATTGAACATGAATATTGAACTGCTTACACGTGTGCTCCTGGATATGAAATGAAAAACATTTTAGTTTTGGATTGTAATCGAAGGAGTAAGGCAAAATATATCTGCAGGATAAATCATTCAAAGTCACAATTTTTAAATAATTTCCCGAGGAATTCATTATCTGTTTATATTTTTCTAATTAGATTAATACATTTGGTTCAAATCCTTGGGCCTCATAACACGTAATAACAAAATGACTACAGTCCAAATTTATAATCGTTTAAGAATTAACTACTGTTATATCAGTCTTCATCGTTTGATTTACCCACAAAGTAAATTCACTTTATTTGTTTATTTAATGATGCTTGTAGTATCAGATGCTAAAGGTCGAACGATTGCTTTTTAAATAATGGAAATGATTGTAGATTAATTCTGGGTATAGTGTGGTCGCATATTATGCGAGAGATGCTTTCCTAATGACCTCTCATAATTCAAGACAATTGTTTTCATAAGAATAAACGTAAGGTACGAGGGTTGCTTTATCGGAGCGCATACATTTATAACCACTGTAACATGACATATTATCCGTCATAATCATTGCATTATTTCAAAACTTCAAGGATAAAGCGAGATTTTGTAAAAATTCTTATATCGCACTATTTCAAATTCGCATAAAATGCCACCGCACTGTACTTTCCTTGCAATTTCCGGGAGGGACTGATGAATATCACGACGCACTTCAGTCATGAGAGCCCGTCTCCGGGATAAGATTTGAATCCGGGAACTACCGATTATGATTATGTGTATGTAGTAGTCACTCGACCACGATGTTCGGCCCTACAACATAGGAACAATGAAATTACACGTAATGTTTTTACTGTTATTCTCAGTGGGATGAGACTTGAGTCCACTTGGTACTGCGACCACTACTGACCTATTGCACCAGCCCCAGATGATAGATGAGGGTGATTATGGAGCAATTGGTGGAATGAGAACTGACAGGGGAAACCCAAGCACTCGAAGAAAACCTAACCCAGCGCCACTTGTCCACCACAAATCCCACATGACCGGAACCGGGCTAAAACCCGGGTCGCCACAGTGTGCTATGGCACAGCGTAACCCGCAATGTTAGTTTCATTAAAACTATTTCGTATACTGGCAACCAGGACTCGATCCAAACGTTAAACCGTTTAGAAATACTCTCCGCATTCTGCTATGAACATGTTATTTATGAAGGAAGATCTAGAAATCGTGTTATGGCAGTTGGAACTTCCCATATCCTTTGTAAAAAAAAATATCAAGGGGTAGGTAAGTTAATTTTAATTTGGGGGATAGCTCAGAAGGTATAGTGCTGGGCTGTGGGTTGGACAGTTAGGGGTCGATTCCCAGCAGGGCCAAGACATTTTTCTCTACTTCACAGCGTCAAGACTGGCTCTGGGGCCCACCCAGTCTCCTATCCAACGGGAAACAGGGGCTCTTCCGCCGGGGCAAAGATACCGGGGGCGTGAAGCTGACCACTCACCTTCATATAGAGACAAGATCAAGCATGGCGGAGCTATACCTCCAATCTCCGAAATGTCTTCACGGCTTTGTGCATAATTAATGAATCACATGGACAGATTTAGCTATACCCATTCGACATCTATAATAATCGGTCATTTCGATAAGAGATGATACTGAGCGTATTTCTGTAGCGGTAAGGCTCTCTACTTTTATTCAGGAGATGATTGGTCCGCATCTCGACATGGCCACCGGCTATTCTGCTTGAGGTTTATCCCTGGTTCTCCTCAGGTTCTACACGAAAATGTCAATACTTTAACTCGAATATGCTGTGACCGGCTCCTTTCAAATCTTTTCCGATTCCATTCTTCATCAATCATCCTATGGTCTGAAAGCTCCCGAAAAATAAGGCATTGAAATTTAATATTTGAAAGTCTAAACAGCGGTGGTTATGAAGAGATCTATCCTCTTGGATACAACGCCGTGTTCTTTCATTCATCAATGGCTTTAGAGCATCTTTGTTCGTCCCTCGTCTCTACTTCAATTTCCTATTTTTTTTTACATAGACGGTAGGACATCTTGGGCGAGTGATAAACCCATCGCTAGGTCGCTACCTAGACACAGGACAATTTAAACACAGAATAAACGCAAACACAGACATCTATGCCTTGAGTGGGACTCGAACTCACGATCCCAGTTTCGAGCAAGAGAGGACAGTTCATGCCCTAGAAATTTAACCGACTTTTCTGAGAAAAATATCGCCTCCATCTTCAGGGTAAAGGAAAAAGACAAGAAAGAAACCAGCTTGAAGCAGGTAGCAAGTAGACTGAGATGTTATATCCCGAAAGATAGAACATTTGAAGCCACAAAAAGGTAAAGTGTAATTGTAGTGGACACACTTCTACTGTCATATCAATAAAGCTGACTTTGAAGTTTTCACCTCTTTAGTAACAAAACATATGGCAGTTCCGCCCGTGGCCTGCGGACGAATTTGGAAAGGTCGAGTCAGAAGTGTGACACAGTGGGGAAACAGATGTCACGCTATAGCTCTCGTGTAACCACGGTGTCAAAACACAGTGGAAGTTTGGTCACTTGTCACGAGGCACAGAGGAGTGGGGATCTACAATTCCGACAGTTTAGTAAACTTGAGTTCCGAATTTACATATATTACTGTAGTTCAGGAAATCGCTTACATTATATTTCCTGCCTTGAAGCATTGTTCAAGAACCCATACAGAATAACCAAGGAAACGCTGCTTCTGGCAGTAAATGTCTACATAATTTTGCAGTACAACTGATACATGTCAAAGATGCAGGAGTTGTGGATGCGAAGATTTTCGAGCTTCTACATCGTTTAATATTTAATTATGTTAAATAAGCCAATATATTCATATGTAGATATAATTAATAGTAGCTACAGACCTTATCAGGTACTGTCTTCGTTGGCTCGGAAGCCGGGATCGTGGGTACGAATCCCACACAAAGCAAGAGATGTTTGGCGTGTGTATGCGTTTATTATGTGTGTTTGTGTTGTCCTGTGTTTAGGTAGCGGCCTTGTGATGAGCTGATCACCCGTCCAGTGAGTCCTACCGTCTGTAAGAATGACCAATGAAAGTGAGAAATCAGCCCTATGTTCCAAAGTGGGAGCAAGAGGAAGAAAGAAAACAGGACTTACAGAGGAACCGGGATAGCGTAGTCGGTATAGCGACTGGCTACGGGCTAAACGACGGAGGGGTCGAAGTTCGAGTCCCGATAGGGTCAAGTATTTTCTCTTCTCCACGTCGTCCAGACCGCCTCTGGGATCCACCCAACCTCATAACCAAAGGGTACCGGGGTAGCACGCAGAATTCCAGCAGAAGGACGTGGTAGGAAGAAGCCACATTAAGGGCACAGATATGACGACAAGAACAACGTTAAAAAATGTCATAAAGACACATGGCATATGCGTATGGACTGGTATAATCTAGCTCAAGACAAGCTCAAGTGAAAACAAGGAAATGAACAGTTGGATTTCACAAAGGGCAAGAGATTTTTACAAGGTCTGACGGTGGGCACTGGAACATGGAACGAGTTCATTGCCGAGTTATTTTGGTGAACTTAGTGTACATGGGAGCTATGGCCTTATAATGGCTCAAAGCAAAATTACTCTTTAAGGAACTAAACTCATTCATATGCCCCCTGTTGCACCTCAACTCATATGACCCACTGTTGCACCTTAATTCATATGCCCTCCTGTTGCACCTAAACTCATATGACCCATTGTTGCACCTCAACTCATGTGACCCCCTGTTGCACCTCAACTCATGTGACCCACTGTTGCACCTCAACTCATATGCCCCCCTGTTGCACCTCAACTCATATGCCCCCCTGTTGCACCTTAATTCATATGCCCTCCTGTTGCACCTAAACTCATATGACCCACTGTTGCACCTCAACTCATGTGACCCACTGTGGCACCTCAACTCATATGCCCCCTTGTTGCACCTAAACTCATATGCCCCCTTGTTGCACCTAAACTCATATGACCCACTGTTGCACCTAAACTCATATGACCCACTTTTGCACCTCAACTCATATGACCCACTGTTGCACCTCAACTCATGTGACCCACTGTGGCACCTCAACTCATATGCCCCCCTGTTGCACCTAAGCTCATGTGACCCACTGCGGCACCTCAACTCATATGCCCCCTTGTTGCACCTCAACTCATATGACCCACTGTTATTCTGGGTTTGTTANTGTTGCACCTCAACTCATATGACCCACTGTTGCACCTTAATTCATATGCCCTCCTGTTGCACCTAAACTCATATGACCCATTGTTGCACCTCAACTCATGTGACCCCCTGTTGCACCTCAACTCATGTGACCCACTGTTGCACCTCAACTCATATGCCCCCCTGTTGCACCTCAACTCATATGCCCCCCTGTTGCACCTTAATTCATATGCCCTCCTGTTGCACCTAAACTCATATGACCCACTGTTGCACCTCAACTCGTATGACCCACTGTGGCACCTCAACTCATGTGACCGCCTGTTGCACCTCAACTCATGTGACCCACTACTGCACCCCAACTCATATGCCCCCCTGTTGCACCTCAACTCATATGCCCCCCTGTTGCACCTCAAATCATATGCCCTCCTGTTGCACCTAAACTCATATGACCCACTGTTGCACCTCAACTCGTATGACCCACTGTGGCACCTCAACTCATGTGACCGCCTGTTGCACCTCAACTCATGTGACCCACTACTGCACCCCAA
The DNA here is from genome assembly GCF_002891405.2 of Cryptotermes secundus. NCBI lineage: Eukaryota > Metazoa > Arthropoda > Insecta > Blattodea > Kalotermitidae > Cryptotermes > Cryptotermes secundus. The sequence continues at coordinate 863,447 of NW_019745089.1, forward strand.
CTCATATGCCCCCCTGTTGCACCTCAACTCATATGCCCCCCTGTTGCACCTCAAATCATATGCCCCCTTGTTGCACCTTAACTCATATGACCCACTGTTGCACCTCAACTCGTATGACCCACTGTGGCACCTCAACTCATATGACCCACTGTTGCACCTCAACTCAAGTGACCCACTGTGGCACCTCAACTCATATGCCCCCTTGTTGCACCAAAACTCATATGACCCACTGTTGCACCTAAACTCATATGACCCACTGTTGCACCTCAACTCATGTGACCCACTGTGGCACCTCAACTCATATGCCCCCTTGTTGCACCTAAACTCATATGACCCACTGTTGCACCTAAACTCATATGACCCACTGTTGCACCTCAACTCATGTGACCCACTGTGGCACCTCAACTCATATGCCCCCTTGTTGCACCTAAACTCATATGACCCACTGTTGCACCTAAACTCATATGACCCACTGTTGCACCTCAACTCATATGACCCACTGTTGCACCTCAACTCATATGACCCACTGTGGCACCTCAACTCATATGCCCCCTTGTTGCACCAAAACTCATATGACCCACTGTTATTCTGGGTTTGTTATATTCTTTATTCAGGGTGCAGCGATAGCGCAGTCGGTATAGCGATTGGCTACGGGCTCAACAACCGAGGAGTCGGAGTTCGAGTCGAGGTAGGGCCAAGAATTTTCTCTTCTCCAAGTCGTAGAGAGCGGCTCTGGGGTTCTCCCAATCTCCTATCCAATGGGTACCGGAGGCTCCTTGCCCAGGGTTCAAGCGGCTGGAGTGTGAAGCTGACAATTCACCTCCAGCTAGTACCGCGGTAAAGAAAATGTGGATCTATATATCCACTCCCACATGCGCCTTCATGGCACAGTTCTTAATTCGTTAAACATAGGGAAAATTATACCTCTTATATTTTTATTCTGTATTTCTCTTTGTTTTGCCGCTTGTACACACGTGCACCCTCCATGGTTTTGACTTTGGCCGTTCAAACACAACGCGTAATGGAGCTGACGAAGTCCACTAAGTGTGATAAGGATTACAGGGTGTGCAACCTTTACTTCTGTTAAAAGCGTCAATACTATCCACTTAGCTCAGTCAGTACAGCGACAAGCTACGATTCCCTGTAAAGACTAGATTTTTGTACTCTCCATAACGTCCAGACTGGCCCTGGGGCGTATCCAGACTCCTTTCCCATGGATACTGCGAGCTCTTTCTTCGGAGGCAAAGAGGTCGGGGCGTGAAGCTAGTACCGAAGTCAAGAATCGTGGAGCTATACCCCCACCCCCAATAAGTGTTCATGGCGTGGTGCGTAATAAATAAAGCACGAGGACCGCTTAACATTTTTATGGGTTATAGCAGGGCCTTTGTTAGTGTGTTTTTCTACTCCCCACCCAAAATAGTTTCGGATCTCAGAAGTTAAGCCTAAAACACTGCTGGTACGTTCTTTGCTTCCAGTTTGTAGATTCCTAATACTGGAGTTACCTTACTTGTTATGTACATAAATCGCATTTAGACAGCCTACTTACAAACTTCCAAAGAATTAATTCCCTGCATAGCCGTACTGTTGCCAAGTCCCAACACAAAATGATTTGATGTCAAGACTTGAGCACAATCCGGCTTGGCCACTCAAGCGAAAAGACACTCAGCTCAAGAACCAATTACTATTGATGTCTCAGACAGCCGCAGTAATGCGCAAGTAATTACCGAAACGTCACACAGCGACCAACAACAAGCAGAGCGAACACAGCAGGATTACAACTGGCAATATCACACACAATGGAAGCCGACTATTCATTTAGGACACTCCGAATTGCACAGTGATAAGGATACCAACTATATTAGCTGAAGGTGTAGACATGGAAGGTACGTGATTCGGTTCTAGACCAGGACACTAGCATTGGGACGCATATTTTCGTGGCTTTTTTCGTTCTTAGTAAAGGCTGGGAAAAATTGATACAAAAACAAAGGCTGCTTCCTCTCATATCCATTCCACTTCAGTACACGTCAACTGGCTCGGCCACAGCCGCTAGAAGTGGCCGCGCGGTGTAAGGCATGAACTGCCTTCCCTCGCTCGAACGTTGGGATTATGGGTTGCATTCCCACTCAAGGTATGACTGTTTGTTTGCGTTTATTCCGTGTTTGTGTTGTCTTGTATGTAGGTAGAGGCCCTGCAACGGGCTGATCCCCCGTCCAAGGAATCTTACCGACTGTGTATAAGATCAAGAAACTGAAAAAGCGGCCAAGGTACAACAAAAGGACTGTAGAGCCATAGATAGATAGACATATTATTTTTTTAATTCTATTTTAAGTTCTCTTAGTGGGGGGTGGAGTCCAACTGGGTCCACTCGGCACGGTGGCCACTGATTGGCCTATTGTACCTGCCCCGGGTGATTATGATGATGGAGAATTTGGTAGAATGAAGACTGGCAGGGGAAACCGAAGCACTCGGAGAAAACCTGCAAAGCGCCACTTTGTCCACCACAAATCCCACTTGACAAGAAACGGGATCGAACCCGGGCCGCCGCGGTGGGAAGCCAGCGACTAACCGCTTGAGCTATGGCGCGACCCTAGATAGATAGAGAGATAGATACTGGTAGTTCGACCTTAAATAAATTCAACAATTTCTACACCACTGTTAATACGCCAAAAACCGAAATGACACGGTAGGAGTGTAGTGTCGTGGAGGCCCATAGGGTTATGAGACGTCGAGGCGCTCAAATTTTTTTTCTAGAAAATCGGTTCACAGATGGCGGTGAGGTTGTCAGCCTTACACGGCGGCCTGACTCCCTTTACCCCCATGAAGATTCCTGGTACTCATGTCTGTTAGATCCTGAGTCGACCCCAGGACCATAGTGCCCCTGGAAATTGGAAAAAGAAGTCCACGTCATCGAGACTCGAACCCGCTACCTTCCGGCTTGTAGCATAGTGCAACTAACTACTCTACTGCGATGGACTTAAAAGAAATTATGTGCGTGGCATTTTAAGCAGGAACCTTCCAAGATCCCAAAGTTTGTTTTAGTAATGTCACTTTAATATCTTCCTTAGCGTTGCCTGAGCTATTACGGCTTTCTTTTCGTCTTGTGTTGCATGAAAGCAAACAAAAAATGTCAGCGCGAGCAACAGCCGGAGCCAGGGCGCGGTTTGTATGAAAGGTCAGGCGGGCAGGCACGGGACAGGCTCGTCATTTGTTCCAACCTGCAGCTGTGATGAATGTCACAGAGCTTAACCTCCTTCCGGTTCACAAAATCTTTTCGACGTGAAACAAAGTGGGGGTAGTATTTCATTTTGAGTTGGCCGGGGGCGACAGTACTTTTACAACCCTAAGTCATACTCCTGTATAATTTGTAGAATCTACGACAGCCTCAACCCTTGAACGAAATGTTGGGAGTTTATATTGTGACTGTCACCCAACCGTGGGTAAATTTGTCACTTTCTACCACAGAAATCGTATTTGAAAAGTGCAAACAAGAAAGGCATCTCATGAGAAGTAGAGAAACATCTACCCAGGTAGAATATCTGTTGCTTAGTTTAGCGAAAAAAGAATGATGGCTGTAAATTTACATCGTATAAAGTAACAGAGACTAGAATTTAACCTAAAACATATATAGATTTCACTTATTACAAATAAGTACTATGAAGTTAAACGAGCAAAAAATTTGTTTTAAAATAAACGGATACTTCTGAACATTCATTACGCACTGAAATATTTACGATATAAGAAAAAGGTAAAGCTATCCCTGTAACAGGCCGTGAAGGCCCATAGGGTTGTGAGACGTCGAGGCTCTCATATTTTCCCTAGACAATCGGCTCACAGATGGCGGTAAGGTTCTCAGCCTTACGTGCCGGCTTTATTTACCGCCTTCCGCACCAGGAAGATTCCTGAGTCGACCCCATGGCCATAGTGCAGCCGGAAGTATTAGGTCAATTGAAAAAATCCACCTCGTCGGGACTAGAACCAGCGGACCTTCCGGCTTGTAGTACAGTTCTCGACCAAATACGCTATCACGTGATCCCTACGATTATATAACAAATAACACTAAACATAAATGGCAATAAGCAGTCAAATGATTTTAACGTAATGTAACGTGTCTGGAATCCAGAAGAGTCACTTCTATGGAAACGCTAGAACAGACCGTTGCAGTTCTATTGTAGTCTCCACGGTTACAGCAGAGGGTTCGTTTGCATAGCAGCGACCGAGGTTATAAAACGGGGTTGAATGCATTCGCACAGTTAGTCTGGATCCAACCGCTAAAGAAGACAGTCCAGTATTGCCGAGATATTGTAAGCAGTGATTGTAACACTGCAAGAGCTCATGATTGTAAAGTGTGTAAGGTGAGTGAGTGGAATAAATTCGCTATACCAAACACCACGGCGTAAACTTATTTGTAGCGTGACACACACAACACGCTACAGTAATAACGAGACGTTCTAATTCACCTACCTAATTATATCTGTCAGGAATACGAAAATGGAAGCAAATCGACCTGTGGACAGAGATGAATGAAAAATATTTTAAGAAATATTGACGTTCATAAATTGAGGGGAAATCTATGTAAGTCGTTTCATTAACTAAAAATAAATCAGCGATATAAAATTTATTTTAAATATTTTAATAAATATTTTAATATTTTAATAATATATATTTAAAATATATTTAAATATATTAAAATATTTTAATTAAAACCTAACAACTGGTTTTAAAAAATACATTCGCACATTGTAATATTTTTTTCAATGGCCCTCCCAGCCCCTTCAGGATCCTGGCCTCTTATTCAGTTCCGTAATCATTTTTCACAGACGGTAGGACTCCTTGAACGAGTGATCAGCCCTGCGCAAGGCAGCTACCTGATCACAGGACAACACAACTACAGAATAAACGCATACACACACCAAACATCCATGCCCTGAGTGGGAATCGAACCCACGATCCCAGTGTCCAATCGAGCGAAGACAGTTCATGCCTCAGACCGCGCGGCTACTGTGACTGGCCTATTGTAACATATTTATTCTAAATTCCATTAGGAAACAAGTTTCACATTTTAATTACATGGAAGTGAAATTATTTAGAGGCGGGACGGCTACATGCAGATTAAATAAGAGATTATCAAGGAACACGTGAAATGATAAACAAAATACTAAGGCCATAAGTAGGCAAGGAGACAAAGTCAAAATTTTCAGAGTGAGAGCAGTCGCCACATAATTTCACATGTCATTTAAACCTGGGTTAACAGGAACAAAAGAGCAGATTAAAATTAAAACAGAGCGCATACATTTTTAAGACGTTATCATGAACTATAATTAATATGATAAAGAAAATCAAAACATATGGGACTAATTGTGTGTTGAATAGATGTAAGAATAGATGAATTTATGGAAAAACTATTAAGTCACTTGATCAAATGGGACAGCGACAGACTCCCAAAGGATGCACCTCGTTAAAAATAAAACAGGAACAGAGATATAAGAAGACGATTCAAAATGTGCGTAGTAAGATTTCAGACGTGTAACCTGTGGAAGGGAGAATATGAACAAGAGGAATATGTTCCGTCCGGTCCTTGTTCATTGTCAACTGCTCATTAAACTTGCTCCAGGACGAGAATGTTGACAGTTTGCGCCCGCTGGCTTGTTATATCCCACAAATAAATTAATGGATTTGTGATGTGACGTCGTATAGTCTGGTAGGACGATACCATCGTTTCAGATCAATCTTTTAGAGTCCAAGATGTGAACTGTTGGTACGCTTTTACCAGATTACACGGCTGCATATTCAAGAAGATAATAGTAACCACAAAGACCGCCACGAAAATCTCGAATTTTACATGTTGCATGAAATTTATGTCTGGTCATAACTGATCTATTGGGCACTCTTCATACAGGGATGCAAATCATTTTGTTTATATTCCATTAATCAGGCCTGTAATGAAAGCCACGCTGTGTAAACGTCCCCAATTGTTTCATATGCCTCTTGAATATTAATGTTGTATTCCTTTGTGCTTGTGATTGAAGTTTAATATTATAATTAAAATATACTGAATCAGTACAATACAGTAATATAGACTTTTCTAGAGAACGACTCGTTGAGTCAACCGTAAAATTAAAAAAAAAAATAATACAGGCTGTATCCAAAGAAAATTATTAGAATAAATCCAAATAAGAATTACAACAAAATTGTTTAGAATAAACAGTGAAGTATAACGGTTTGTAACAACGAAGGCCTATGATATTTATATAAACATATATATACACACACACATATACATACAGAGTGTCCAAGGAGAAAAATCAATATTTTGGGAGGGCATGGTATCGGTCATTCAAAGCAAAAAATTTGTATATGTAAATGCCAGAGGAAAGTTTAAACCTGTAACTTATTCTACACCTTTCGTTGATAACGTCTGTGTTTTAGTTATGAAGTGCTCTCTGATTATGACCTTATCGTCTTGTTTTTGTTGCTTTATTTTCGGTTTCAGGCTGCGGAATTCTTTTTGAAGAAAATACAGAAAATATGTATACAACACTTGATGCCGCTTGTCGGCGAAGTTAGTACCAACATTAGAGGATAGAGGGTGTTGCGTGGTCAGCGCAACGAATCCCCAAGGTCGTTAATTTCGGTTTTCTGGACCGGATCCACTATTTCCTTGAAACAGCTCCTCAATTTTCCCCACGAGGCTCAGTGGATCCCGTTCCAGACCCACTACTTCTCAGAAAATCTGGCAACACCAGGAATCGAACCCGGGACCTCTGGATATGTAGCCAGGAACTCTTACCACCAGATCACAGAGGCGGTTATGATAATACCACACAATATTTAAAAGAGTTTCTCGAAAACTGTATTTTGTATTTTGTCAGTATTCAATGTCATGGCTGAACTGTGAGTACGTCAAGCGAAGTTCCTAATATATATATATTTGTAAAATAAAGAAGACATATGAGGCACTATGCTACAAGCCGGAAGGTCGCGTGTTCAAGTCCCAATGAGGTCATTGGATTTTTTTTTTTCAATTTACCTAATCATTCCAGCCGCACTATGGCCCTGGGGTCGACTCAGCCTCCAACAGAAATGAGTACCAGGAATTAATTAAATAATTTTCCTGGGGAGTAAAGAGCGGCCGGCGCGTAAGGCTGACAACCTTACCGCCAACTTTGTGCCGGCTGTCTGGAAAATGTGGGAGCCTCAACGTCTCACAACTCTATGGGCCTTCATGACCTGTTACAGGGATACCTTTGCTTTTCTTTTGCACTCGTGTAAAAGGGTTCCTTGATACAACAGGAGTGAACGTCTGTAAGACACGTGCAAGATGTTTCTTCTGGTATTGCAAAGGTCAAACAACACGACCCTATATTTACGTCTCATTGAACAACCTCGCGACCCCTCGAAACACACGTAGGTCGGAATGGCAGGGTCCCTAATTAGTACCAGACCCCACTATTCACACTTCCACCCTTATAGAGCTTGGATGTGATTTACAGCCAGCCCATAAGCAGGCTTATTTGTTGGAAACCACATGGGATTTTGGAAACATTCCTCAAATAGCTCCACCGAAACATAAGAACACATTACACGCCTAGCTCCATGTAACGGGGTCATTTTCAAACAGCTGGCAGTCACTAAGTTTGTCAAGAAATTTTTTTCTTTTTGTGTATGAAAATCTAGTTTACCATATCGCCGATCAAAGTAGCGGCGCGGTCTAAGGCATGAACCGTCTTCGCCTGCTCGAATACTGGAATAGTGGTTTCGAATCCCACTCCATGCATTGATGTTCGTGTGCGTTTATTCTGTGTTTGTGTTGTTCTGTGCGTAGGTAGCGGCCTTGCAACAGGCTGATCCCGTCCAAGGAGTTCTACCGACTGTGTATAGATTAAGAAACTGAAAAAGCGTCCAAGGTCCACTAGGGCTATAGAGCCATAGATAGTTTTCAATATCATAGTCACAAGCGTCAATAATCGGACCCTATGATGAGTCAGATGAATCCAATCCATATTTTCACACACTAAAATTTTAAGGAGGTATTTTAATATTACCCTTTCATATTTCGTCTCCTCTCTTCGATTTTTCAAACTACAGTTTTGAATGTATTTCCTTCCTCTCCGCTGTTGAAAAGAGAAAAATCTTGTCCTGTTGGGAATCAAACTCAGGCCATCCAGCTCGCAGCCCATCCGTATGCCGACTGAGCTATCCTGACTCCCCGATTCCCTATCAGACTTGAAACATTAATATTCTACTTTCGGTAAACACAACGAATTTTCACTACACGAAAGGCAGATGCAGTCCCCATTCATGATCAGTTCTCCAGTCTAGAGTGCATATTGTGGCGTGTAGACCCGTTGCTAGACAACGCCCGCAACACACATGCGGCCAGCAGTACAAGAACAGTGTCCGCAAACATAGAAAACACTGTTTCTGTACAGTTGGCCGCGTATGTGTTGCGGGCGCCTATATAGGAAACACTGTTCCTGTACAGTTGGCCGCGTATCTGTTGCGGGCGCCTACATAGGAAACACTGTTCCTGTACAGTTGGCCGCGTATGTGTTGCGGGCGCCTACACAGGAAACACTGTTCGTGTACAGTTGGCTACATATGTGTTGCGGGCACCTACATAGAAAACACTGTTCTTGTACTGTTGGCCGCGTGTGGGTTATGGACGTTGTCTAGCAACGGGCCTACACGCCACAATAAGTTTGTTCCTATATTTCCTTCATAAAAGAATACCTTTGTCTTACGTAGTAATGTACATTTTAATTAAATTGTAGTTCACTTACACAACGGTATTTGATTTGAGATTTTCACGAGGGCGAAGATTTACGAGTACATTCTAGTCTTCTGGTTTATAACGTCGTACGGTCTTGATGGCGAATACCAACACCTCCCAGGGTGTAGACCCGTAACTGGATAACGACCTCCAAATAAAAAACGAAACATCCGCTGCTAGGCAACAGATTCCTAATAAGCAAGTATACGCAGCCGTTACTGCCTAACGCCTTCACAAGCATGTTCCCACGGAAACGCTTGGACTACAAAAATGAACGGCGTTTTCTACGCGGTCCGTGCAGAGATGTTACAAGGAGGACAATTGGAGAAAGAGTTCAGAGAGAGAGAGAGAGAGATAGTTGTAAGGGAGTCTGTGAGGAGAAGAATTTGTCGATGCAGTTGAGAGCGAGCGGGTAACGAAGTGAGCGCTGAAACTAAAGAATCTCCACTGTTAGAAGACGTTACCAGGAAATGACTGAAGACACAGCAGACTGAGAAGATTTAACGTGTGTTGTAATGATTTGTAAAGTGCGGAGGTCAGAGATGGCGCTATAATTAAGTGTAGTCATGAGTCGTATGGTAGAGTGGTCAATAAATAGAGTCCCCAATCCAAACCTCCATCTTTCTCTTCCTTCGCAGGTTATTAAACAACATTTTCAGTATCGAGAATATAGAAATGTAAGATGAGTGAAAAATAATGAATTGCAAAGGATTTGAAAGAAAACTGTAGCGACCTAATTGAGGTTCTTTCAGAGAATTTGACGGGGGAAACCAAGAGGAACCTTAATTAAGGTAACCGGTGTCCCAGCCGAGATTATATCCAGGCGTCTGCCGATTAGAGCTCTAGAGACTTACTTCTATACCAACCTGTTCAGCATCTCCATCTTCAGGGAAGACACTATGTTCCTCTACCTCACTACACTCCATCACAAACCTCAAGACCATATTGTGCAAACTACCCGAACCCGAAGGTTGTGACCTCTGTGGTAAAAGAAGAAAACATTTTTATGGGCATCGTATAGTCCGTTGAAATTCAACCGACGTTTCAAATGAACATATCACCGTCATCTACGTGGTCGAAGAATAATTCGAGCAAGAAATAAATGTGAAATCAGGTGGAAAGGAGCTCCGAAAGGTCGGTTGAATTTCAGTGGACTATACGACATAATATCCCATAACCTCAGCTGTGAGAACCTCAGAGCCTAAATCTGTGGTACAAATATCGCAGTTTGAGAACACTTGTCTAGACGAATGGAATTATTTCAGTTAGCGCTAATCCCATCGCTATATAGGCCACGCCATTCTGTTATAACAAATAGAGGGCGATCTAATATGTGGAGCAGTGGAGACAGAGAGAGAGAGCGGGGCCCGTCCCAGGAGGCAAAGTACGAGACAGCCACCAGAAGCAAGTCTAACAAACCTTGCACGGGCCCGCATAACCCACAGTAGCAGCAAGACTTCTGAGGGAGTGGGTAAAGCAGTAGTGGTAACCGAGATAGAAACTAGCTCAAGCCACCGTCCGGGCCACTGGAGCGAATCTAACTCGTCAGTCAATCGGAACACACAGAGGTGGAGAACGCAAAGTCAAGAGAGAGAGAGTGAAGCAAAAGAAGACAGTATGCTCTAACTTCATCTACAAATTCCGACGTCCTCGACTCTTGAGGGAAGTAAACAGCTGCTACATTACCACAGTTCATTTCCAGCCCTCTCTTTCTCAATTTTCGAACTACTAGCTGCATCAGAATATCTTGCGATGAATCTTGGTGTAGCTTCTAGATCTCTGTAAGGAATTACTCAACATTACGAGCCGTATCCTATTAGATGGTCCTCTCATTAACTATGTGATTGACTTGTGGCCGCGCCATAGCTCAGGCCGTTAGTCGCTGGCTTCCCAACGCGGCGGCTTCGAGTTCCGGGCTCGAGTCCGGGTATGGTCAAGTGGGATTTATGGTGGACAAAGTGACACTGGGGCAGGTTTTCTCCGAGTATTTAGATTTCCCTGCCAATCTTGACTCCACCAATTGCTCCACAATCGCCATCATCTATCATCTGGGGCTGGTACAATAGGCCAGTAATGGCCGCAGACTCAGTATCACCCCACTAAGGATAATAAAAAAACTGACTCAATGGGGCTTGAATCCTTCTTAAAAACTGATGGTTGCTCAGCCTCTCAAGATATTATTATTGGGCCTTGGCGACTTTTTCAGTTTCTTGAGCCTATACACAGTCGGTAGGACCCCTTTGACGGGGATCAGCCCGTCACAAGTCCGCTATCTACATACGGAATAAATGCAAACGTCCATGCCTTGGGTGAGATTCGAACCCACTATCCCAGCGTTCGAGCGAGCGAAGACAGTTCATTCCTTCGACTGCTCGGCCACTGTGATCGGCTAAAGGGAAAGCCAACAGCATGTGGTGTTCCCATGCGTTCACCCATCCAAGTACTAATCACGCCCACTGTTAGTTAACTTCGGTGAACGGAGGAGAGCCGGTATTTTCAACATGGTATGCCCGTTGGCAGTCAAGATTGTCCCAAATATTTTACTGAACCCTAAGTATCCTCACCATGTTCATAAGGGCCAATCTTATATTCGATCCATACTCCCATCATATTTCTGTAAGATCCACTTAAGCTTATCCTCACATTTAAGTCTTAGTTTCCCAATGGTCTCTATCCATCAGGTTTTCCTTTGAAATTCCATTACGCAATGCTCTCCCATGAGCGCTACATGTCCTGCCCATCTCATTCTCTTTGACTTCATAATTCTGTCAGACAAGGAATACAAGTTATGAAGCTCCTCATTATGTAGTTTTATCCAGCCTCATATAATTTTACCCCTTTTGGTTTCTAATATTCTCCTAAGCGCCTTGTTCTCAAATAGACTCAGTTTATGTCCTCCTACTGCCAGAAATGCAGTTTCACAGATATAAAACAGAGGGTAAATTTATAATTTTATATATTTTAATCGTTATTGTTTTCAGACGGTAATTAGAAGGTCCTCAGCTGTAGATAAATAGAAGCTTTATGAGAGGTTTCTCATCTCGCACATACCAATAGTGCCCCAGCAGAAGTCTGGTACTTGTGGTTTCAATGGATATTCGCGCGACGTAACAAGGACGTCATGAATGACAAGTGGAAATTCTGCAGAGTGCTCTCCAAGCTTCACGCACATGGAACGAACACCCTATGTAATGCGGCTACACAGAAAGAGATCAAAATGATCACTTAGCGTTCTTTGTATGAAGTGCGTGATATGAACTCGTTAAAGGGGCACGGTGCCTCTCTCTCTATCATTCCTTATGTTGCAGCTTCTAAATTACTTACTGAAATTCGATGAAATGTGGTATGAAGGTCTTTACTCAAAAGATTTGGACGAATTAAATTTCAATTTATAAAAGGTAAAGTTCCCTGTAACGGGCCGCAGAGGCCCACAGAGTTGTCAGACGTCGAGGTTCACTTTTCTAGACAACAGACTCACAGATGGCGGTGAGGATGTAAGCCTTACGCGCCGGCCACTCTACCCTCAGCAAGATTCCTGGTACTCATTTCTGTTAGAAGCTGAGTCATTTCCCGAGCCATAATGCGGCAGGAAGGATTAGGTTAATTGAAATTATCGAGTGACCTCATCAGGAAACGAACCCGCGACGTTACGGGTTCAACTAACTACGCAACCGCGTGCCCTAGTTGATAAAAGTCAAATATAAATTCTGATATATGAATCAAGCTTTATTTGAATTTCATAAATTTTCTATTCGCTGATCGTATATCAGATTCAATAATTTAAGATTTTTTTCGTTGAAACTGGCACCTCTGGGTGCAAAGTAGGGCTGTAACTCCTCGGCCTCAAGTTTTTGCATTAAATTCACACATACGCTGTAAATTGCTTATCCTTATTTAGACAAGTTACGACATAGGCTGTGGCCGTTTCGTTTATGGCTTCAAGGAATTAAATATGTTGGAATTGTAAAGCGTGGTACATGAGCCTAAATTGCACTCAGAAGGCTGTTTTTGACTGCGCGATTTGAACTGTTTGCAAATTCCGGGGGTGACAGAGACAGAAGATTTCTCGTGATTATGAGTGTTGAAAAATTAAGCCGATGGTGGCGTTAGCGCCTAGAGCCTTCTGGTGGATGACGCAGTCAGGCTTGTGTGGACGCTATGGACCTTTTAGAAGAGTACGATACGCTGAGTGATATGTGCACGACTGGTTCGGTCCTCGCGTATTTAAGCCAGTAGGCGGTGAATTTAGTTTGTATCCATGCATTGAAACCAAAGGAGACTTGAATACGCTCTCCGGAATTAGAGAGAGAGAGAGAGAGTGTGTACAAAATACCAAATTGTAATAACCAAATAAATAAATAACTTGGTGCTGGAAACTACAAGGTTGTTGTGCTCCTGTTTGAACGGGGCCTGTTAAAGACCCCGAGAAGGTTTCTCTTGTCAAAACTAGTAGCCGAGTGTGTCCAGGTAACAAGCGGCACGACGGAAGGCGACCCGGAAGGCAGCGGGGCGTACGACGAGTATAGCTACCAGGGGCAAGCAGCTCTACCCAGCTCATACCACACGGTCGTGGAGCGAACAAAGAAAGGACGGCTACAAGGCTATGTTGATTTGAGAAATTTATTTAATTTCTGTCAGCAAGGCTTTTGTACAGATATACTATATACTAAGTACATTATTTACTACTACCGATATCCCCCCCTAATCGACGATTTGATTCATCGATACTTCCACAGTATGCCCATATGCCTATAGCCGATTACTCCTTTTTAATTATATACTTTACCAAATTTATGTATGCAATTAATTTTGTGATAACCGTATGTACCGAGTACAAAATGACGCAATATGGCGTGACTTGAGGGGTTTTATGATTCCGGAGTTCCCTTGTTGCTCGGGGATGTATGATGCAAGCTTCATAAGCAGTGAGCTAGGGACTTCCCAGTGGTACAGCCAATCAGAATTGCTAGTTACCCAGTGTGACATACTAGCATTAGCTTTATACCCTACTCAGTTCTTTGTTTCAAACAGACGCGTCCTGGCTCTCAAATAAGTATGAAGTGCGTCACGCGTCTTGCCCATATCAAAGGGCTATACCCAATAAAAGTTTCAGATGTAAGTCAACCATGTAACTTGTGCATTATAATAAAGTGTAAAATGTTTGTGCGATTGTTGTCTTTGGTTTGTGGACTCTGTTGTTGGAGCCAAGGCCCACTTAACGATCCTGAGAAAGATTTTGTGTTCACTGATTAGAGCTGGCGCCCAATACTTCGAAGTCATTGTTAGATGACTTATTGACAGCAACTACGTCCACCTTAACCCAGTGACTGAAGCTGAGTCCACCCTAACCCAACTTTGTGAGTGGAGTGAGGGGAGTGCGGTTACATGCCCAAACGACTGTCATCCCCCTCTCAGTCGACAATCGCCAGTGCGCGCGCGCATTGGCCATGTTTACAAGCTCAATCACGTCAGCCAGCAATTCTGGTAGTGTAACGGTGTAATTTTAATGATGTTCACCTCATATTCATCACATTTTGCAACTTTCGTAACGAAATTACTGAAATTATGGGCCCTATAATCAAAAACAAAACAAATGATTAAAATTTTGTTCGTTAACCAATGAATCGTTAATCGACGATATTTCATGGAACCAGTTAACGTCAGTTAATGCGGGGGGGAGGGGTGACTACATGTTTCGGCCTTTGAGCCAATCATTGTTAGTCTGACTGCTCCTTCCCTACATTGGCCAATACATACATACTATATATTCTCTATTGTGGGTTGTTTCCAATTATTTTATTATTTTAAAGCAGCTTAATTCATGTCTTTGCACATTTAGGAACGTATTTGAACTGCAGCCTCATTGGGGGTATGGAAGATGCTGCAGAAGTGAGACCTGTTGCACTCTGAGGAAATTCTAAGAGGAACAGATTTAAATGAAATGTCTTTGAGATGTTCTATTTACTTGCCGAATAGCGTAAAGTCTCTAGATTGTATCATTAACTTCTTGATAACCGTGATATTACAGACATAATTCTTGAAAATTAATTTAAAGAATTTACTAAAATGAAAGTTTCACTTAATTTTAATGATGTTTCCGCTAACTCGTGGTGCACTCTCAAGTGATAGCAGTGAGTCAAGGTGTGTGTAAGTGCCCCATTCGTCACAGCACTTCCGTATCACCCGGCCTACTATATATAACCAGTATCGCATGTGACAGAAGTGCTTCGTTTCAAAGACAATCTACCGAAATGGACGAAGAAGCGATAGCCCTCCGCACTTATATTCATGAGATGTGCTCAAATCTCTGCCCACACTCACAGTGTTGTCGTTATTTTCCTTACATTTTCAAGGAAAATTTCGGGAAACTACCTCGACTGGGACATGACGGCTACTTTCCAAATACTCCAATTTCTCATTCATCAATCACCCTGCCATATGTTCTAGATACGAGGAGTGTCATTAAATAAATTTCAAACCGAGACACAGGAACGTTCAGATAATCGTTGTCTTTTACGGGCCGCGCCATAGTTCAAGCAGTTAGTCGCTAGCTTCCCACCACGGCGGCCCGGGTTCGATCCCGGGTCTGGTCAAGTGGGATTTGTGGACAAAGTGGCGATGGGGCAGATTTTCTCCGAGCACTTCGGTTTCCCCTGCCAATCTTCATTCCACCAATTACTCCACAATCACCCTCACCTATCATCTGGTACAATAGGCCAGAAGTGGCCGTAGTACAAGGGACTTAGTCCCACCCCACTAGGAAAAAAATCGCTGTCTTTTAGTGCTACGGTACACTTAAGAGAATTAGGCAGCCATGATGATCTTCAGATAATAGCTCGCAATGGCTGGATTTTGAATATGGATAAGCACAAAACACTGATCTTATAAACTCTTGGTGCCCATATACACATTTTTTTCTTTTTCTCAAATAAATCCGATCTGATATTGTCGTGGGAGAAGGAATATAGGATATTAAAATTTTCCCTCTTGGGTATTTAAGTTGGCATCACTTGATGATGGATTTTCTGTGCAAAGAACTCCCTGTACTATTTATAAATCACTGCACAACGGCAGCCTTGACAGCTTCGTCCGGACCGAATCTACAGCCTTTGCCTGAGGGAAGCAAGGACATGGGAGGCAGAGGATGACGAAGGAGATCTACATGTATATGGGGGATGGTTTAACATCGTGGTCGAATGCGGGTCTGGAAGGTACAAAGCCATATGCTCACCTGTGAGAGGCCCTATTCAATAGCAGCCCCACGATCGCGTTGCATTTGAACAACCTTCATACTAAAATTAGTTAAATAATAAATAAATGTAATATGTACATACAACACATTCTTCTTCAGTCGCTCAGCTGCTCAGGCAGTTCCTCGACCTCCTTCAATGGTGGAGACAAGAGCATGCCATTGGATTCTATCCTGAAGAAAACTTCGGTAATATTCATCCAAACAGGGACAAACTCTAGGTTCTGAGATCCGTAAACTTGTTTATCCCATGTGGAAGAAGTCAAAGTCGCCATAGTAGAGTATAGAATATATTATTATATTTCTAAATATATATATATATATATATATACAAATTGCAGCTATAATGAATGTAGTGTTTATGGAGGATGTCACTGTTTGATCTATATTCTGTAGCGTGTAGTACCGTTGCTATGCAATGATTGCGAGAAGAAACATGCTTTGCCTGGTAACAGCCGATAACGCGTCAAAGACATCCGGCCTATTTATAGGCAACCGCCCATAACAGCAATAGATTGATTCTTGGAGGCGGTGTTTTCTGTTGCGTCCGCCCCGAGGCAATATAGAGAGGACCCCAGGCCGGCTGAGTGCAGTTCAGTTGAGTGAAGTGAAGTAGTTGGTTGGAAAGTGAGAGAATTCACTTGCCAGTTGAGAGTCAGCCTGTTGATAGAAGAGTCGGAGGATGGAGTGAAATAGCCGCTAGCCTGGGACCCAGTCAGTTAAGGGTTGACAGTTGAGTCGAGCTCTGCAAAGAAGACTAAGACGAGATGACGCTATATTTTGGTTGACAGTTTACAAGAGTTCAGTCAAGGGATATTGCCACTAATAAATAACAGAGAAATAATTCTGATTCACTGATATTGGAATGGCCTGAATTTTAATTGGTATCTATATTCTGATTGAAGCAACGTCTAGAGGAGACAATTCCTTTCAACCGATTGTGTTACGCTTGTTTTAAAACAGTGCTGTAACTAGACAGGGGCACATATAACATCCTACTAGGTCCAGCTGAGTCCATGACGACAACACAATTGAGCAATCCTGGAAAAGTGCAGGTGTTCGTAGCAGGTCGCTACAGATGGATTGAAGCGTGCTTTAAAAGGTACAGAGCCTTCCTGAAGGCAAACGGCAACTGTAATCCGACCATCAGCTGGGGTTATATACAAGCAGAATACCGAATGATAGGGTACAGGACAATAATAGCACAGAGCGCATGCTCAGAACATATACGATCTCATTTCTTCAGTTCCGTGAAACACTGCCGATCAAGAACCGATGCGTTTATAAGAGAACAGGTTTTACTGATGACAGAGTAGTTCGTTTACAGTATCTAACTCAACTAAAGATTTCATGATAGGCAAATCGGTAAAAATGATACAGCGGTATCCTTAAGATGCAGGCCGTTCGTGTCATGTTACCATGTAAGTGGGAGTTATATTCACGCCCGTTTCACCATGAGAAAGAAAAAACTCTGTTTTGGTAACATAGCAATCTAACGCCAGAATCTGTTGCATAACAAAACACTGAAGGGATATCCGTGGTGAATAACTACTAATATTCATCCTTATGGTATCACATGATCAAATAAGCGGAAATATTCTGAAACATTTACTTTGTGGCCCTGTAACAACCACTCAGCCGGTATTGCGACTGGCTACGGACTTGACGACCGAAGGTTCGGAGTCCCAGTCCCGGTAGGGTCAAGAATTCTTTCTTCTCCACGTCGTCTAGACCGGCTCTGGGGTCCACCCAGCCTCCTATCCAATGGGTACCGGTGGCATTTCCACGGGGGTAAAGCGGCAGGGGCGTGAAACTGATCACTCACCTCCAACTAATGCAGAGGTCAAGAAAATATAATCTATACATCCACTCCCCCATTCGCCTTCATGGCGTGGTGCTTAGTGAGTTAAGCACAGGGTCAACTTTACCTTTACCCTATCGTAACAACCGCTGAGAATTCAGCGTAAACGCCCAAAGTTTGTTGTAAGCTTTGTATAAGCTTTCGTAACATTAAGTTCCCCCACATTCTCCCTTATTCCTCCCCCGTCCTACATATTATGGAAATGTACGTCTTTGCCGACTTTAACTAAATCTCCCACGTATAGCAGGCACAAATAAAAAATCGAAAACCGTCTCCTTTCTATGGCATACTACACTTTACATATCCTTATCAAATATTATCAATACTCGACATCATACGCCGAAATATGCATTAATAATCTACTACATCATCATCATCATCATCAGTAATCTGTCAAGACGACAGGTCCACAGTCTCTTTCAAACAATTCCTCCACTTAATGCGATCTAGAGCTTTCTCCTTCAAATGACAGTACCCTCTTCTGTCCCCAAGGTCATCCAGCATCTTCTTACGTCTTCTTCCTCGTCTTCTTGTCACTTCTATCCGCCCATCTATCTTTCCTTCGATAGCTTCTTTTAGAAGGCAGTTTCTGCGTAAAACATGACCAATCCAATTAGCCTTCCGTTTTCTTATTTCATGTAGGATATTCCTCTGCTCACTGACTCTAATTAACACTTCTTCATTTCTCACATAATCGGTCCAACTGATCTTCTCCATTCTTCTCCAACACCACATTTCGAAACTTTCCAGATGTTTCTGATCTACTGCCCTAAGTGTCCATGTTTCAGCCCCATACAGAGCTATGCTCCAAATGTAGCATTTCACTAGTTTCTTCCTCAAATTTAAGTCCAATTTGCTGGTAAAAAGATTCTTCTTGTTGCTAAATGCAGCTTTTGCCATGGCAATCCTGGATTTAATTTCACAAGTACATCTACTACATATATTTCTGCAAATTAACGCTCGGCAATTCCATGCTGTGCTAACCATAAACTCTTTATATCGCGTTACTTTACTTACAGAGCGAACCACATAACATTTTCACCTCATATAATTCCGTTGAGCATCACAGCTCTTACGCCAGCAAACTAGCTTATAGAATTGTAGATTCTGATTGCTCAATAAATAAAAAAAATATATATATAATTCCGTTGTAGTGAATTTCATCAAGAAATTCTTCAGAGAGTATTTATGTGGATCCTTTGCATCTTGCGTTTTTACGAGATACCAAGGTCGGCTTCGAGTTTCCAATGAAAATTGATTTTTTCTACTCTCATAAAAGTTTTAGAGCAAAGTAAAATGAATTCAGGGACCACAAATTGAGTACCATTCCGAGGAACCGTCGAGTGTGATATAGCGACTAATGGTACAAGTGCGATCTGTGCCGTGCAGATAGGCCCCTCCCTAGATGCGAAGTAGAGAACAGAGAGGCCCAATCATGTTCTGTTGGTCCTCAATGCCATGCTTCTTACTTCTGAGATAGGCTGAATATTCAAAGCATGCTGGGGTGTAAGTAAGGTAAACGTATCCCTGTAACAGGCCATGGAGGCCCATTGGGTTGTGAGATGTTGAGGTTCCCACATTTTATATCGGCTCATAGATGGCG
Organism: Cryptotermes secundus; assembly: GCF_002891405.2. Lineage (NCBI taxonomy): Eukaryota > Metazoa > Arthropoda > Insecta > Blattodea > Kalotermitidae > Cryptotermes > Cryptotermes secundus. The sequence continues at coordinate 882,930 of NW_019745089.1, forward strand.
GTAAGGTTGTCAGCCTAACGAGCCGGCCGCCCTTTACCCCCAAGAATATTCCAAGAATATTCCTGGTACTCATTTCTGTTAGAGGCTGAGTCGATACCAGGGCCATAGTGCAGCTGGAAGGATTAGATAAATTGAAAAAATCCAATTACCTCATCGGGATTCGATCCCGCGACCTTCTGGCTTTTAGCATAGTGCCTCAGCCAACTACGCGTGCCCAAATAATTTCATCAGATTTATGTAAAATTACGAGGAGGTTAAATCGAATTTGTGGTTAAAATTTACATGATTATTAGTCCGATATCTACAAAATTACAGATATAAAATCAGTATCAGGCTTCATACATTCGTCATACATGATAAAGACAGGACATATGACCGCCATGTTGGTATCGATGATAGTAAAGTGAAGGAAATCAAAGCGAGGCGACTACTAGAGCAAGACGTTCATCTTTAACTCCATGAAAATAATTGGGTTTGAGGTTCTCACAGCGGTAACTATGAAGCGTATTGCCTCCTGGGATGTGACGCTGTACAGTCCGGTAGAAGTTCATGAACATTTCCAAAGATCGTGCCCAGATTTGCTGTTTGTTTCCTTCGCATTGCTTACTAAACATATCTCCGACTGCAGAAGAAGGCAACAATTTACCTCGAAAGTCAGTGAACTTCCGGATTATATAGCGCTACATGCCAGAATGGGACACGCCGTAGCATGGTTGGTTGAGGCACTATGCTATAAGTCTGAAGATCACAGGTTCGTTTCGCGATGAGGTAACTGGATTTTTCAATTTACTTAATCCTTCCAGCCGCACTATAGCCCTGGGGTCGACTCGACCTCTAACAGAAATGCGTATTAGGAATCTTCCTTGGGGTAAAGGGCGGATGGCGCGTTAGGCCAACAACCTTACCGCCGATTGTCTAGAAAATGTGGGAGCCTGCATGTCTCACAACCCTATAGGTCTCCACGGCCTGTTACAGGGATATCTTTACCACTTTACACGTCAGAATATATCACTCTTCATGAAAATCTGTTGCATTTAAGAGTTACGATGAGATGTGTGTAAAATCGAAAGATGCACAAAATTGAGACCAGAAAGATCGATACACATCATTTCTTATTATTAAAAAACACAACAGGGTATATCTAATAGATTACTGCCGGAAAAAAGCCAATACAATAGCCACACTGGAGTTTCAGTCCTATACTTGCATTCATTGTACGTGAGAGCAGTACACAAGTAGACAAAGGGAATTCAACGATAGTTGAAATGTAAAGCCAAAGTTAATTTGTGAAATAAACTCAAGTTCATAGTGGCTCTTCTATTGTTCAACTTTACTAAAGCTCTGTGTCGAAGTTGAGGAAGCCGTTGCTTTCGCTGCAAACGGGAACTTCCGCTCAACGCTAGAGCAACTCTGCTCCTCAGTGCATGAACCAAAACAACTCGCCTCCAATATTTTTGGCGCTATCATAATTTAATATGAAATTCTCGTCTTAATATCAGTAGAGTTAGAATGGATTTCGTATGATAATTACGAATTATGTCTTGCAAATTCAATGAAGAACATTAGTAAATGAATTAGGATATCAGCTTGACCGCCTCTGTGGTCTAGTGGTCAGAGTTCCTCGCTACAGATCCAGGGGCCTCGGGTTCGATTGACTTCGCTACCAGTTTTTCTAAGTAGTAGTGTGTCTGGAACGGCGTCCACTCAACCTCGTGAGGATAATTGAGGAACTACTTTAATGGAAAAGTAGGGGCTCCGGTCTAGAAAGCATAGTTCGTTTGCCAACTAAAGCCGCGGAGTTTGTTTTGTTTATTAGGATATCAGCATTGTGAAACTGCAAGTTAACGAACTGATACACAGCGTAGGACTACAAGTGAAATTTATTAATATAGTTTTAAAAAAGAGAAACTTCTTAAATCTAGCCGGACGGAAGCGACATAACCTCTACTTTCTTCTTCGGTTAAGAATCTCTAATTATAAATCTAAGAATTCTTTTACGTAAAACAAACTGTTACGAAGCTGTCGATATAATACTTAACAGGAAAGAGGTTTCTACAATTATACTTCTAAAACTTCACTTAAACACCATCTTCTTCGTCAAACATGCTAAAAATATACAAATTATAAATCACTCCGTCCAATGTGACCTGTAAGTTTTTTACTACATAAAAACTTTTAACACCCTTACATGTTTCGGTCTCTGTGGACCATCTTCAGAGGGTAAACATCACTACAAATAGGAAACCACTATCACATAATTTGTTTACACGCAAAGTACGTACACTTATATGTTACAGCACACAGTACACAGAATAGAACATTTCACAAACACAGCAGTTTCCTGGGAATGTAAGTTTAAAAAAAAATGTATAAAATTCCTTGATGCTAATTAAAAGGTTTTTAGATTGTCAATAATTAAAATTCGTAAACCATGCAGGCTCGTGTTCGTCCTCCCATCGTCTCCCTTATATGGGGCAGATATTGTGCCACCTGGCTATCTTGATGTGGAGGTTCTTTATATCGTCCAGGGTTTGCTCATGGCTGCTGTGCTGTTTTCACATTGGACGGAGTGATTTATAATTTGTAATTGTTATTGTGACGGACCAGAATGAAACAAATCAAACTCATGCTAAAAATATCTTATTCTCACAAGCAAGCGAATTGATGATCAGTGCCTTAGAAACTAGCGACCGACAAGAATTGCCCCGCACCGTTATTTAGCGTCTGAAGGGACTTACAATGCGCCGTAATGCGCATGCGTAGTCTTAATGCACTGATATATGAGCCACTGATCTATAAAAACCATTACCTGATATATCTATTTAAATAACTGAAATTTGTTTTAAGCCGTCGAACGATCAAGTCAAGTAGAATGAGACAGGCATGACACGTCGCACGCATGGGGAGAAAAGGAATGAATGTAGGATCTGTGGGTAAGCCGGAAAAAAGAAGCCACTAGGAAGACCTAGACGTAGGTGGGAGTTTAATAATAAAATGGATGTTAGAGAAATATTATGAATGTTATGGTTTGGGTTGATCTGGCTCAAGATAGGGATCTGTGAAGGGCTCTTCTGAACATGGCAATTAACCTTAGGGTTAAATAAAATGTTGAAAATTCTTGATAAGCTAAGCTACTGGCGGGTTCTGAGGAAGGGCTCAGCTCCGTGAACACCATATTCATTGTTTCTCAGTGTCTTCTGGTTCGTGACGCTGTGAACTTCAGTATGTGAAGAACAACACTTCGGAAGAACTGCCTACTCTCGCCTTCAGGACATAGGAGATTAGTTTCTTCTCTGAATATGGAGTGGGCAAGTTCCACCAAAATGTTGGCAGGCCTGTCTGTGTAAGAAATTAGAAGATCGTAATCTCAGTATTCACGTCTGTTTATAACCTCAGGTCTCAATAACATCCATGTTGATGTTGAATTATGCTTTATACCAATTTTTATGTTAGCACAAATTGAATAGTTATTTCTCATAAAATTAATTCATTGTACGCGCAGATTTATCCCTAAAAATCCTGCTCTGGGTACAAGTTCTACGACATTTCTTTTAAAAATGAAATTTATCTCTAAGCTTTATATGCATAACTTAATGAACATGTAAGACAAAGTAAAACAAAAACTTGATAGATTAAGCGGGTGCTAAATGCAAATTATCAAGAGCGATATAGCATAACTCTGCTTTACAGTGTCATCTGCCGGGTAGGGGCAAGAATTTTCTCTTCTCCCCTTCGTCCAGACCGGTTCTGGGGGCTCAACCAACCTCCCATCCATTATGTACCGGGGGCTCTTTCCCCTGGAGTAAAGAGGTCAGGGATTGAAGCTGACCACTCACCTCCAGCTAGTGACGAGGACAAGAAAATGTGAATCTATAGATCAACTACCCCACATGCCTTAATGGTGTAGTGCTTAATTAATTAAGCACAGGGACAAACTTACCTTTACCTGTTCACTTTACACTGATAATCTCAAAGATGGCCGGTCACGGTAGCCGAACGACTAAGGCATGTACTGTCTTCGCTCGCTTGAAAGAAGGGGTCGTGGGTTCGAATCCCACACAAGGCATGAATTTTTGGTACGTGTATGTGTTTATTCAGTGTTTGTATCGTTGTGTGGATAGGTAGAGGCCTTGCGACGAGCTGATCACTCGCCCAAGGAGTCCTACCGTCTGTAAAATTATCATGAAACTGAAAATAAGAGGCCAGGGCTCAAAAGTGGGCTGTAGAGCCAGTGAAAAATTCTCAGAGATTTAAGTCTAAAATAAGCGGTAAAGTTTTCCTGCCCTTAATTAATTAAGCTCTACGGCAAGAAGACATATGGGGGATGGTAGTAGAGCTCCAAAATTCTTGATCTCAGTACTGGATGGTGATTGGTCAGCTTCACGTCCCTGCCGCTTTGCCCCGCGGGGAAATCACCCCTGGAGAACACTGGAAGTGAGAATTTGTGGGCCCTAGAACCAGTCTGGAATCTAGCTCTTGCCCAGAAGCGAACCCCGGTTCTCCACCCCGTAGCTAGTCGCTATATCGACTGAGCTATCACGGTTCTTTTATTCTAAAATAAATAAATGAAAAATATATCATTCTCTAATTACAACAAATCCATGATTAATGTATACAAAAAGACAAACAACAGACACTTCGACAAATGTAAAAGTTTTTTTGCAAAAAAGGACCATAAAAGTTGAATTCAGCCGTGGAAAATGAACGTGGCTGGTAGAAAGAATATATCTGCAGGGCGTAAGTACTTCATGTTCAAATAGAGCCCTTCAAGGGCCTTGTGTTGAAGAGCAGTGGTGCAATTTGCCATTATTGGAAACCGTTGCATTTCGTACGAGAGAGAAACACGACTGCCTATATATCAGACATCTCGACGAGTGTACACTCTTTTAACGAGTTCCAGAAGGACCTCTGTGACACATTGCCGATTATCATCCCCATATAAAATGATCGATATTTACGCTGCTGTAACTATCGATACTATTTTCGTGCTTCGATTCACATTATAAGTTTTGTGTGCCTCAATGATGATCCCCAACTTAACAGGCCTGATCTTGGTACAGGACAGGAGTGGCCAAAATTCATGTATATCGGAGACGCATATGGCAATTTTCAAAAGTCCTGGAACCGCAAACTGAAGTTGATTTGATGGCTAAACTCCTGAATGACGTATTTATTATGTATAAGCATTATCTTGGGCTACACTAAAGTCAAGGCTACATTTAACTCTTTGAAGACTAAATTTCTTCTAAGTAATATATAAGAATTCAGTTCGTACCTCACAGGAAACATATTACGTCTCCGCTATGAATCCTAACAGATTAATGTGTAGGGAAACAATCACACTTTTTTGTGAGAACCATTCTATCTAATCCATATTGGGGTCATTTTCCTCGGCGATAAGGAGGACGGGGTGCGAAGCAGACCACGATCCTCCATCTCATTCCCAGGTCAAGAAGGATGGACCTATACCTCCACTCAAACACACGTCTTCATGGCGTGGTGTTTAATTAATTAAGCAGAGGGATAAATTTGCTTTTTTGCTTAACTTTATTATATAAAATACACAAATAACCTCTCTGGGTCGAATGTACAGTTTAAGAATGATAAAGCGGATGGTCTACACCAGTAATCTGTGGGTTTTAAACGGTTACAATATACGACGTTGCGGAACTTGCATCTACTTTCGTCAGCGGGTTCAGAAAGTGGGAAACGGTTTTATTGAGTTAGGCCCTACTGTCTATCACTGGCCCCTTCTAACGGGACCAGCTGCGTATGTTAATTTCTACAACTTAAACCTGATGGCGGAAATATAATTAACTTCCGAAACGTCATATATTTCAAATATGTTCAACGTTAACACATACGCAACTGGTGTTTAGGTACGTGTTATGTATGCAGCACATACATAGTTCGATGCTTAAGAATGGTATGCTTATCTTTTTCCCTCGAGCTGCACTAAGAGTCACACGCGGGTCTCGAACCACAGTATATATACGTCTGCTGTAGGCTATGATGCCACTTTTCACGTTCCATATCATTCTTCTACCTATCTACACAGGGAATCCATGAAATGCTTCGTTTCACTTCAGTTTCTTATTCTTAGACAGTCGGTAGGACTCCTTGGACGGTGGATCAGCCGGTCTCAAGGCCGCTACCTACACAGGACAACACAAACAGAATAAACACAGACATCCATGCCTTAAGTGGGATTTCGAAACCACGATCCCAGTGTTCGAGTGAGCAAAGACAGTTCATGCCTTAGACGGCGCGGCCACTGTTGTATCGGATTCCTGAACATTACTGTATATAAAAGAGAACCTGTATTTCTAACATAGTAAATCACCAATTCAATTATAGTTTAGCCTCAAACCCAAAGAAAGACGAACCAAGGGGAAATTAAAAGTGTATTTTTTTCACTGGCTCTACAGCCCCCTTGGGCCTTGGCCGCTGATTTTCAGTTACGAAGAACCATAATTTAATGCGTGTTCACGTCTTTAAATAAAAGGATCTATTGAAAAAAGTTAAATTTCTAGAAAAAATATGGTATCTTGAAAAAGTGAATATGGAAACAGCTCGTTAAGCACGTTCCCGCGACAACAGACACGAGCGCAACAATGGTACAGCAACATAGGAAGGGTGCTTCCTTCGGTCCGTATCGTGGCCGTTTCTAAACAACGGCGCGGTAAGCAAATCTCTGCGGCAACGAATCCAGCCACAATAGAAGATCTGCGTTTTCTATGTGATCCTAGCCGAGATGTTATAATCGGGACGGTTTGGGGTCAACTAGTTAGTTGAAAGAATGCTCAGTTGAAAGTCCGGCTGTGAAGAGACTTTATGTTTGATAACTGGAGCGTGTAATTCAGTGAGACTGTTATAGTATCCGTCTTAAAATCCGTTGCCAGGAAACGGCTCTAGTATATCTGCCTACCTCGCGCCTACAATATAACTGAGGGAAAATAACAAAACTAAAGTTTTTCTTTATTTCTATCGATTTTTAAAGTTTCATTGCCTAAGGCTGAAAGATTATAAAATTGGAACCATCATTCTGAGAGCCTCCATTTTACATCCTGCCATATACTCGTAAATTACAGCTGACGTTCTGTTTTACAGTACCTGAGTTATTTGTGTAGCATTAACCACTACAACGAACGGCGCTGGAGGGCGGAGATAAGTTTATATCTGAAGTGTCCGGAGTGCACAGCTACCCACGCAGGTCCAGCATCACAAACGTTATTTTTCTGTGATTTTAAAATTAATTATTCTCAATTGTATTATACCTCACTTACAGACTGATAAATATGCCATAAGAGAGAGAAAGTAAAATGGTATAGTTACTATAGGATTCTGACGATGGTGTATAACACACAGAGATATTGGGTTTTCGGACTTTATCCAACGTCCTGGTTTTTAAGATAACTAAGAAAAACACGACGTTTCGGAAACTGGATCTGTTTCCGTTCTCAGGTGAGGGAAAACACCTATTCTGTTGGATTCCTTAGAAAGATTCCTTTAGTGTTTAGTGTTTAGTGAAACTCTCCTTATATTGAAATTTAAAGAAATACCTTCAACTGTTTTTTTAATAAATATCTCCAACTGCTGTGATAAGGAGAATATTTGGACAGAAGAGGGATGAAGTAACATGAGTTTGGAAAAAAACTGCATAACTAGAAGCTCCGTAACTGGTACTCTTCTCCTAGTATAAGTAGAATGATCAAGTCAAGGAGGATGAGGTGGCCAGGACATGTAGCACGAATGGGGGAGAAGAATGCATGTAGGATATTGGTGGGAAATCCAGAAGGAAAGGTGCCACTAGGAAGACTAAGGCGTAGGTGGGTTGGTAATATTAAAATGGATCTTAAAGAAATATGATGGGGTGTCATGGATTGGATTGATCTGGGTCAGAATAGAGACCAATGGAGGGCTCCTGTGAACGCGGGTTCCATAAAAAGTTGGGAAATTCTTGAGTAACTACAAAACTGGAGGTTTCTCAGGAAGGGTTCAGCTCCATGAAATTATTCTCCAAACTGTTACGCATTGAAACTAGTTCACATAGAGACCAGACATGATCTCATAAGCAACATTTCTCACATTGTAAAGAGCGGCTAATATAAGATAATGGACGGACGGTGTTTAAATGAAGTGGCCCGAGGACACATTGAATTTAAATGACGCGACAAAGAGGAGAGGGCGAATTCAAGTATGAAGCTATAAAACCTTAAAACCTTCTCTCTCAAAACTGCTACAAGTTCCAATTACGTCACTCGCAGATATCCTGTATTTCCTTCAGAATTACAAGACGCTATCAGCCTTAAACACTCCTAATGAGTGCAAACACAAATTGTCCTGGCTTCTCAGGAACTCAGGATATGAAGCATGAATGGGATAGGTAGAAAAACATCTTCATGACGTAGTGCTTAATTAGTTGAGCACAGAAACAGCTTTACTTTTACATAAGGATTATAAAGAAGAGTTCTATATTCTGGGATATACACGGCGTCGTCCGTTGAAAAGCCAACCGAACTTTCGGAGAAACATGTTGCTTCCATCTTCGCTTTCACGTTAGTTTCTTGTTGGGCTTATTCTTCGACCAAGAGGGTACTAGCGACATGTTCCTCCGAAACGTCGGTTGAATTCCAACAGACTACAAAGGTTCATATCTCAGAAGCCAGAACTCTTCCTCACTACCGTTGTGAGAATCGCAGTTGGAAATCTGCAGAAAGGAGCCTAAGAGACTTAGAAATAAATGGGACAACGATACTGAAGTATGTACGTTTTTTTTTCCTTGGCACTACAGCCCCAGTGGACCTAGGCCTACCTCCATGAACTCCGTTCACTTCGGTTTTTCTAGATCTTACACATATGGTAGGACTCCTTGGGCGAGTGATCAGCTCGTCGCAAAGCCTCTACCTGTACACAAACACAGAAAAACACACACAAACATTCATGCCCTGAGTGGGATTCGAACCCACGATCCCGGCTTCCGAGCGAGCGAAGACAGTGCACGCCTTAGACCGCTCGGCTACCGTGACCGGCGAAGTATGCACGTATCTCACAGTATAACCCAGTGATTTTCAACCGGTGTGCCTCGGCAAACTGTGACGAGGAGGGTCCACAGGTGTGCCGCGGGAGTTTTTTTTTGGGGGGGGGGGGGGAGGTCGAAGAGAAGTGAGACAAACTGAGGAATAAGAACAATCGTCGAAATCCATGATCAACAGTGTTTTTAAAAATGGCACAATGATTAGAATTTTAGCTATTGAACTTTTAAACACAATCCTATTACTCGTTCTTTTAATTATAAAATATCTCCTTAAATAATTGGTGTTCCTTGACAATTTTAGTTCCTTATTCGTGTGCCGTGGATTGAAAAAGTTGTAAAATCTTCGCATAACCTGTGACATCTACGCACGATAGGGACACGTGGAAGATATCGAAGTTTCTTGACTTCCGTGATATACGGAGAATTTCTTGAATACCTCCGCTACTGTTAGCTTCTTAAGAACGCTGTTCGTACTGTTAGTAACAATAAAAATGCATCACGTTTGTATGCTAATAACAGGGAACTGAATGTCATGGTGACAATCGTACGTCGTACCCAAGACTCACTCATGGAGCTGAGCCTATCTTGAGGAGCCGCCAATTCTGCAGCTACTCAAGAAGTTCCCAACATTTTATGGAACCGAAAGGTTCATTGCCGTGTTCATAAGAGCCCTCCAGCGATCCCTATCCTGAGCCAGATCAATCCAATCCATACCATCCCATTCTATCTCTCTGAGATCCAGTTTAATATTGTCCACCCACCTACTCCTTGGTCTTAGCAGTGGTCTCCTTCCTTCTGACTTTCCCACCAATATCCTATATGCATTCCTCGCCGCCCCCATTCGCACTACATGCCCTGCCCACCTCATTCTGCTTGACTTGATCATTCTAATTATACTTTCAAAGCGTACAAGTTATGAATCTCCTCATTATGCAGTTTTCTCCAATCTCCTGTCATTTCATCTCTCTTCGGTCAAAATATTCTCCTCAACACTCTGTTCTCAAAGACGCTAAGTCTATGTTCACCCCTTTATATCAGAGACCAAGCTTCGTGCCCAAGAGAAGCGCATAACAGAAAAACGGTTGTGATATTTGCCGCATGGTTTTGAGGGAAGTGTGAAGATAGTACATCACAGTATTCCTCGTTCCCTTCTTCCTACTGGGTCCACCCGTTTGTGTTCAAGCTGCAATTTATCATTCTATGAGATTTGACTTACTCCGTTTACACAGCCCCCTTATATAAAGAAGGGAACTTTCTCCATTTAATTTAATTTCATGCATAAATCTTGACGGGGCTGTGTAACGAACGGAATATAAGTTCTGTTAATGTTGCTTCGCTGTTGACTAGCAACGGATTTGCTACTCTTATTATCACAGGTAGAAGTGTTTCCCCTGGGAGATCTGTGAATCTGACGACTACTTCACTGAAGGCTACAGCCTTCTGTGATGTTATTTCGTGTAGTCTGGTCCATATTTGCCGATCACAGAGGCTGCGCGGTCTAAGGCATGAAAAGTCTTCGCCCGCTCTAACAGTGGGATCGTGGGTTCGAATCCAACTCTAGACATGGATGTCTGTGCGCGTTTATTCTGTGTTTGTGCTGTCCTCTTACCAGGTAGCGGCCTTATGGCGGGCTGATCCCCCGTCAAAGGGATTCTACCAACTGTTTAAGAAGATCAAGAAACTAACACAGCCGTCAAGGCCCAACAAAGGGGTGTAGAGCCATAGATAGAAGGTCCATATTTACTAAAGTATGAACTCAATATTCAGTATATAAGGGTAAGCCAAGGGTGGAAAACACAGCAGAGATGTAGGGAGAACAAACGAACCTAGGGCCCCCAGAGAACCAATAAGGAATAAGAAGAGTGAAAATAACATCTGGCCACAAATAAAACTGTTGTCGAGGGGCAACGATGCAGTTACAAACTTTCGGAGAAATGCAGCGGCTCCATCTTCAGGGTTGACGTATACCCTGTCTAACCTGAAGATAAAGATAACACGTCCCTCTGAGATAATGATAATTGGCTGTCGCATTACACTTTGGTAACCGAGAAGACCACAATATAAATAAAACTCGGAATAGGAAAAGACAGAGAAAAGGAGAAAGAAATAATAATATGATGAAAAGAAGAAAATACGGGAAGGACGAGGAAAAGAAAATTGATTTGGACTAGGAGGAATAAAAGCAAAGAAGCAGAAGTAAGAAATTAACGGAGAAAATGGAAGAGAAAGTGAGTTGCAAGAAAAATAAAAAAATAAATAAATAAAAAGAGAACAAAAATGAAGAGGAACAGGAGGTGTCTTCTCCTAACATCGGGGGGGGGGTCTGGATGTGTGACAACAGACATATGTTAATTGTGTGAATTATAAGAATAAACCTGGACCTCGTCACGGTGTCGCACCTGCACATGAATCAATCTCCCCGGCTCCACGTAACTTTTAAGCACTATTATTTCCACATTTCGTGACAATTCTCTCATCCGCACAGGCTTCCAAAGAGCTATACAGACCTGTGACAGTACTTCACGCGATACTGTGTAGGCTAGCTGGAAGCATTCGGACTCATTCAAGCGAATTCTTTCCCCTTTACGATGACTCTTCAACTGCTGGTACATGAATAAGCCGTATGTCTGATGAGCATATAGACCCGGAGAGGGTAGAAATGTAAGGGAGAGACGTCGAAAGGTGAAACTACGAGTAGCATGTGACTTCATCTCTAGCTGAAAACTCTCCAGAGCCCCTTTCTACTCCGCGTTGCCATGGATCCCTTGCTGTTACTCCATCACAGAGATTGTAAGAAGTGGCATCTAAACATGTCAGTGGCGGCTCATAAGGTGGTTAGAACTCCTGAACACAGTAAACGCAACAAAGTCTATGTACTAATGTGAACTGGAAACTTGCAACAGCCCCTTTGTGTTGGCAACCCTGCAAACGTCGTTGATAGAGGCGTTATATTGTGACGCATATGTCCATTGCTACGCAACGACTTGGTAAACATATTGCAGAAGTTATGCTCTCAATCATATAAGGACATCAGTTAGGTAACGGGCCAATAAAAACGCATTCTTGACAACAGAAGACGGTGTTATCCACGGGGTCCGTGACGAGGAAGTACAAGATGGCACAGTCAGAAAAACTGGAGGAGTGCGACAAATTACAAAGGAGTACGAAGGAGTATAAAGCAATATGAAGGAATAAGGAGTACAAGGGAATACGAAGAATTTCGAAAGAGTACAAAGGAATACGAAGGAGTTCGAAGGAGTACAAAGGAATATGAAGGAGTACGAAGGAGTACAAAGAAGTACAGCGGAGTAGTGGGGTAGTTCAGTTCAGTTCAGAACTGTTCCTGTGGAAGGTCCAGTCGGAAGAAGATGACAGTCTGTCATACAGTGATTTGTGAGCTGTTGTAACCAGTTGTATAATGGTCCGATAAATTCGATCATCGAATCCAAAACCCGCCTTATCAGTCATGCAAAAGCCCGGATACGTGACAGTATGTTGTCTGTCTGCATGTATAAAGACGAAAGAGCCCAACTGATTGACTCTTGAATTATTTAAAGATGATGTTTCAGCTGTATATTTTACATAGCTTGGAATGGAACGGCATTAGAATTAGACGGATTAGAAAGAATGTAAAAGGAAGAGATAATGGACTATTTTAAAGTAAGATTAAGATACCCATCTTCTGCGAACTGACGTGGTGTATTTTGGTAGATTAGTACCAACGATATAGGAAAATTTAATGCTTCATTTCAAAGCAGAAAAAATGTCTTCACATGGGGGTAAAATCGGAGACCAAGAGCTGCATTACGAGGAGCTCCATTACTTGCACACTACACTACACGCTGACACTTCTCCAGCTTGCAGAGTCTTCAACAGTCGTAGCTTGGTTACAGCTCTCAACAATGGAGATTCTTCAGCTTCTCTGTTCATGTCGTTACTGTCCGGCGAATATCACACAAGTGAACTATATAGCACCATATCTTCTCAGCCTCCCTTGCAGAACTCAAGTGATTGATTCAGCGTCAGAATCACGTTTACTGTACGACGGGCAGTTTACTGACAATCAGTTTATCTTGGCGTCAAGCCCCATTGAGATCCACGACCAATATATTATTTTAACTGAGCACTTGCGGTGTTACTCCTATGTAATATCATTTCTGACAAGAGAATGGGTCTGTCGTTTACAACTGTTATGGTCCTCGCCAGCGCAGTCATTCTTCTGTCTGAGTCCCGCGGGATACTGTCTAACATTGGAGACTCCCCAAATCTGAAGGACCATGTCTCCGTATTAATATCCCCGAGGAACAGGGTGGCCCAGTTAAACGCCCGAACATCGGGTTCTCTTTTCATCGCCTCATATAACTCGCAGGGCTACTGTGGAGGTACTCGAGCCCGCCTCCACGCCGACTGCTCCATCTGTCCTGGTTATAATTTCTAGTCACGGATCACACAGAAAACACTTTCTATTGTTGCGTGCGTATTCGTTGCAGCGGGAATGTTTTTACCGAGCTGTTGCCCAGAAACTGACATTGTATATTCGCTTATCCCGCAACCGTTGCATAGCAACTGTTGTACATGCTACAATATTAAAATAAATCTTAGAGGGCTAGAATGAGGTGGTATGGACGGGATTGATCTTGCTCAGGATAGGGACCAGTGGAGGGCTATTGTGAAGACGGTAATAAATTTTCGGGTTCCATAAAATTTCGGAAAATTCTTCAGCAGCTGAGGGGCTAGCGGCTTTTATGAAGGGCTCGGCTCTATGGAGTCAGTTAGTTAAAAATTAGATGACTTTTCCTTTTCCATATATTCCCATTAAATTACATGCATATTCCTGCCCCTGGACTAAAGCATTTACCAGCAGAGGCGGAGTTCATGGTCACCTGTAGAGCTATGATAACGTGGGAGTGAACACCTGGTATGATCACTCATGCTAGACAGATTAAAGGGGAGGGGCCGCAAGGTATGTAGCCCCCTCCACTCCATTTTCGGGGCCCGATGTGAGGCTAACAACTTCACCTCTGGAAACAGCACATGATATGGAACTTAATTATAAATGTCAAATGGATAGTTTAGAATGTTAATGTATCGTACAACGCCGTGTAGCCCGTTGAAAGTCAACTGACGCAAGACAAGCAAACATGTTCTTCCGAAACATCGGTTGATTTTCAAAGGACTACACGGAGTTATATCCCTGAAGATATAGCCACCGCTGCGAGAACTTAACCTAACCTATAATGTATCGTGCAGTATGTCAAAGTTCTTAGAGAAACGTATGACCAAGGAGTAAGCAAGGAAACGTGAACATGTTATCACGTGTTAGGGGTTGTGCGTGATTTATAGACGAGTTCTGGTTTGGATTATTGGATTCATTGACACATTATACACACAACTCGAAACTACAGGCAGTTACAGCGCTATCGCTGCTCTACACACTTCATAATACACCGTTGAACACATACACTAGGTTTCCCAGTTTTCACTAGTCGTATCCTGACAACGGATTTACACGGTCTTACTCTCACTGCAGCACACATGAAGTCTTCCTTGCATAGTCTAATTCCTCTCGCGCTATTATTCCGCCAACTACCGACTCTGGAGACTTTCTCAATTCGATGCTGCAACTGCCGTCTCCGGAACTCAATTCAAATCTGATTCTAGAGAGTCAGAGTTATTATATGACGGGCGGTTTACGGAAAATCAGTTCGTCTTGGCGACAAGTCCTTTGAGATTCACGACCAGCAATTTTCTATTCAACTGAATACTTGCTTTCATAGTCCTTATGTAACATCCTCTCTGGCAGGAGGATGGGTCTCTAGTTTACAACTGCTCCTGGTCCTCGCCAGCGTATTCTCAGGTCCGAGTCCCGCGGGACTCGTGACCAAATTTTACGGTCTCAGATTCGAGACTCCACCAACCTGGATGGCCACATCCATGTATTTATATCCCCCCTGAATAGGATAACCCAATTATATCCCCACGCATTGGGTTTCATTTTCGTCGCCTCCTACTACTCGCAGGGCTAAGGTGGAAGTATTCGACCTCGCCTCCACAGGGGAACTAATTCTATCTGCGTGATATTCTTGTTATATAACCTAAGGTCGGCTGCTTCCCCCATTGTTGTGTGTTGATTCACTATTGACGGGGTATGGATTGGTGAATGGATTTATTGACCACTTATATACAACACTCGGAACTACAAGTAATTACAGCACTATCGCTGATTTCCACACTTTAAAAATCACTACACTCTAAGTCTTCTTCTTGCAGTGTCTCCAACAGCGGTTCCCTACCAAAGGCTTCTAACAACGGAGATTCTTCAGCTTCCTATGCTCAGGTCCTCTTATCACAGCCGCCCTTGCAGAACTCTTGTCAAATGTCAAATCAACTATAGCGCCATCGCTACCCAGCCTTCCTTGCAGAACCCAGCTGACTTGATTGCCCAAATTCTCTTCTTTTGCAACTCCTCGGCGCGGATCGCCCAGGCAACACCACTGAGCAGGAACTCTATTGTTATAGAGCCGTTTTTACCACTCTGTTGCATAGCAACTGCCGCCGTCCCGTTGTTTGTTTCGAGGTTCCTGCCCAGCAACGGCTCTAGACGCTAAAATCTTACCATGATTCCACGAACGAGCGGGTTGACGTAGCGGTAAATGTCTAGGTCTGTATTCAAGAGGTGCTCGCGTCGAAACTGGGCCGAGACACCGGCTATCCTCACCAATTTTTTCCCATGGTTTTCTACATTTCCTCCATGCAAACGCCGAAACAGTCATCTATTTCTCCTTCATCAATCACCATACCATCCGAAGCAATGTAATCTGGACACTGGCAGCGTCGTGAAATAAGCAACAAAAGTATCACAATTCTGGCATTGCTCTGTACTCATTTACCTCCGACCTCCTGAACTGTACTACAGCCCTGACCAAGCAGCACACCATTACATCCTAGGTCTCTAAGCTCAAGGCTTCATTTCTGATTTGATACTTCGCTAGTTACACACAAAGGACACCACCTTCTAGATCGCGGTAGCCCGGATTCGAGACCAGGTAAGGTCACGTAGGGCTTATGGTGGACAAAATGACACTGGGGCAGATATTCTCCTAGAGCATCAGTTTCCCTTACCAGTTCCCATTCCAGTAACTGCTCCACAGTCATCAACCCATCATTAAGTTATACAGGATCTATTCTGATAAATTCACAACTCTTACACCGCAAGGACGTTATATTCAATATAAACACATTAACCGGAAATTAAGAATAGGGAGAATATAAAGGAATTACGTGTATACAATTTAAGTAAGAAAAGTACGTATAACAGATACACCTGAACAGACCATATGGGAAGAATGGAACCTCACAGTGTAGCCTAGCTAAACGTCATCATCATTATCTGCAATGGCTGAGCCCGTTCCGTTCTCAAACATGAAGCATCATTGATGATTATGAGTAACTCTTTCTTTACTTGAGCTGGCTACAAGCCTGCTGCACAGTTCCCCGTCTTGGAGGACCAGGGTTCCTTCCCTTAGCAGCATGTGACAGAGTAACCGGTTGAGGCTCTGTGCTGCATGCCGTACTGTGGCCCTGGGGCCGACTCAGCTTCTAACAGAAATGAGTACCAGGAATCATGCTGGGGATAAAGGGCGGTTGGGCGGCTCGTAAGGCTGACAATCTCACCGCCATCTGTGAGAAGAATTCTAGAAAATATGGGAGCCTCGTCGTCTCACAGCCTTATGGTCCTCCACGGCCTGTTACTGGGATAGCTTCCTTCCCTTAGACAGGATGCATACCGTAACTAATGAGTCCCGTCTACTTGCACCAAGTAACCCTTGGAAGGGACCCTTTCTAGGAGTTACCCACCGGGCGAATGAGACCTTGATACTTGCACAAAGCAGAGTCCCCACTCCCTGTAGTAAGACTGCCTCTAATGACAGTTGCAACTTGCTACATTTCTACCTGTATAGATTATGAATTATATACCCGAAGAAAGAATATTCATTCGATGCCCGAAACTGCCGTGGAGGGATCAAGGAATGTTTAGCAGGGAAAGGAACGAATCTTGAGGTAGATGCTGGAGAGGTGATGGAATTTCTTTATTTCTTTAATTTCTAGTGGATTGGGACTAAGTCCCTTGTACTGCGCCCACTTCTGACCTATTGTACCAGCCCCAGATGATAGGTGAGGGTGATTGTGGTGCAATTGGTGGAATGAAGATTGGCAGGGGAAACTGAAGTACTCGGAGAAAACCTGCCTCAGCACCACTTTGTCTACTACAAATCCCACTTGACCAGACCCGGGATCGAACTCGGGCCGCCGCGGTGGGAAGCCAGTCACTAACCGCTTGAGCTATGGCGTGGCCTTGAGGTGATGGAATACTCGTACTTATTGACAGACACCATTAGACTCACAATCACCACCAGCGTAATATTACTACAGAACGGTAATACGTACATCTGTGTGGCGTATGTGAATTCCAGTGGATGTACGTTCTCTGAATACTGAGGATCGCTCATTGGACGGCTGCACGGAATGTGAGCTCGGCTAAGTCCATCGGAATTCGAGTCATATTATTGATGACGCAGTAAGACTGCTGGTCATGGTTACCCTGAATTTAATCATATAAACACGTAGCAGCACTGTAAATGCAACCCCGCGGAATAAAGGGGTAAATAACGACCTGGCCTTAATTCTATTTCCATTTTTACCATTCAGAAACTTGCTTTATTCTATACGTAACAACTGTTAACTGTGAATGCCGCGGTATTATGGGTTGTGATGCCGTGCAGAATGAAGATATCCCAGTGTTCTAGAGGAACATTCCGACTCAATCTTCGGGGGTGAAATATATATTACCGAAGAAATACATATTGTTGCAGATTGCTGCTGGTTTCTAACTTGGCTTTCTCATCGACCCTGAAGACGAATGAACATTATCATGATAATTTTTTAGGATTTTTTCGTTTGTAAGCCGAGATTAACTGCGCTGATCACGTGATACCCTCTATCAGCAAAATTTGGCACTAACTTCGCCGAGATCACTCGGTCGGTATAGATCGCTTGCGGACTACAGGCCACGGAGTTTATTTGTTTGTATTACTTAAAGTGATTTCTGAGAATGTATCTAAATAGAAGGCCTCATCTCTTGCTCATTCATCTCTTTGGGTTCCCAGGTCATAATCATCCCTGTATATATTAGCCAATTCTGTAACTGAAACGGGTAAAACATTATAAAATAACCTAATAACTTTATGAATTTTACTCTTCTCCTCAATACTGTGTTGAAATTACTTTTGATTTATGAATTCTTCAAGTTCCTTTCAATATAGATTTATATAACTGCAAAGTGTATTTATGTCTATATATGTGTGTGTGTGTGTGTGTGTGTTCCACCAAGCTGAATGAAAAATCAGCAGAATTAATAGGAAATTCTCTTCTGGCTATCCAGTGTCATTTGTACAATTAGCTTCCCGTGCTAGGGTCAAAATGGCGGTTACATCAGTATTGCATTAAAGATGCCTCGATTCAGCACCACCCCGGATATATGGAAGAATAACCCAAGTATAAATAATGGCGCCAAAGAATGAAAACAGATGAACACGTATATTCACACACAAGAAGTATGAGTACTGTTTCAGGAAAGAAAAAGATGGGAAGTAATTTTAAATAAAACATCATCCAGAAGCCCTGAAAAGAAACACAAAGAACAAGAATATGTATTAGGATGTTTGTTTCCAAAATGTACCATCGCTCGGCTCTCGAGCGTGCTTCAGTAGAACATCTATTTACAAACTCTGTGAAATGCAAATGAACATGTGTTCATGTATAATAAACCTAATGAATTTCATAAATGCACCTTATTTCACATAACGATACTTTAAATTCATAAAGAAATTATGTATGTGTTTTACAGATAGTTTTAAAAGTTCTCCTAGATGGCTCCACTAGCCTATGTCTGTTAGAAGAGATGTTTTTAATGTAAGCAGTGTACGAGGCGGAGGCGTATTGGGCTTGTGGCTTTTTTTTTTACTGCCAGCTCTAATAAATCAGAACCATGTATTACTGTCCAGATATCAGCTCTTTACGGGCAGGAGTGAAAGCCGAAATTCACAAAACTCCAAAATGCCGGCAGAAGAAGACAAAATGAATTGGCCGATTGCTGCATGTGAACAAGGATATTGGTTAGGTAATGGACGAATGCGTACGTAAAGGAAGTATTGGGGGGGGGGGGAATTCGTGTTTTGGAAATATATTCTACTAGCCCCAGGCTCGAAACAGTATGTATCCGGAATCCACCCTGAGAGGAAAACTTTGGTTAACAACATCAAAGGGAGCTTCTCCAAGCAGCAGTAGCCTTACAGAATAATCCTCAACCCCATACACTACAGGGGCAGCGGTACTTGGAAACGTATATGATCAAAGATGTGTATTATGATATTACACCAGACAAATCTAATCTAATAAATTACTCAGACTACACGTTACAAAGCATTCAAACAAGCAGTATAAAACAGTTTTTGTGACTTGTTACCTACCTACTGCATTTCGACGTACAAAAGGCGCTCTATAGCTGAAAAACAAACCGTGTCTTCAAGTTGAAGGTAAAATTTACATGCTTTAAATCACTATATAAATGAATAAACAATTTTAATTTAATTTGAATTAAATTACATAGGAGCACAAGTTCAAACAAGAGACTAAACACAGTTTATGTGACGGAATTTCTACCGTTTTTGGCATGCATCTTAATTATGTAAGACATGTGAAACAGAGTGGATGCATGTGTGCATCTTCACAGAGCCGCTACACTATTCAGAGATGTACTATTTAGAGAAATGCTACCGCATCGTATTAGTTTGACTGTGGTTTCATAATCTCCATTATGGAAATATCAAATCGAAATGTACAACCAACGCGAAAGGATTTATTTTCTATTCAAAAAGCAGTATTAAGAATCTGCTGGATGTCTTTTAAATCTTATATCATATTTCAGAATGACTACTTTTCAAATACGCATAAGTTTCATTGAAAGGCTTGAGTTCGTTCTGTAAAGTAAACCTAGACAACTTAGAATGCCGTCTTCTGGGATGTGGCGCCGTGTACATCTAGGGTAAACCGACGTTACGGCGCCACATCCTAGAAGACGGCATTCTACATAGTCACCGCCGTGAAAACCTCAGGTCTTACCTAAACAATTTATTTTGTGGTATGGTCTATGACACTAAATTCGCAAATAAATTAGGTACATGATCCTCAGTTACATTTGACAGTACCCCGTAGGTGGCTCACGTCTGCCTCCATCTATAGAAAACTGATTCTAGAGCACCATACCTAAGATAATGATGGATTTTGTGTATAAAGGTAAAAAAAAATTAAATCTATCCCTGTAACAGACCGTGGAAGCCCATAGGGTTTTGAGACGTCGAGGCTCCCCAATTTTGTCCAGAAAATCGCCCTTTACCACCAGGAAGATTCCTGGTAATTATTTCTGTTAGATGCTGAGTCGACCCCAGGGCCATAGTGCGGCTGGAAGGATTAGATAAACTGAAAACAAATTCACCCCATCGGGACTCGAATCCGCGACCATCCAGCTTGTAGCATAATGCTTCCACAAACTATGCTACCGCCTGCCGTGTGTGGTCGTCCACAAAGCAAGGCACATCTTTCATTTGGATATATTTATACTACAGATCTGTAATCTTCTTGGCTCTCAAAAAACACTTTAAAAAACGAAATAAAAAATGTGATTACAGCTGTGTCGTTTTAATCAGAGATACCTCAATACACTGAAATGGAACGCCTTTATATACCGACCGTAATCATAAGCATAATAATAAATCAATAAAGGCAAGTTATGAGATATAAACGAACAAACTTTGTTCTTTGAAATGGGAGTCTTTACTTGAGGCATATGGCAATCGTGAGTAATAGAACAAGAATGGATGGCTTTAACATGAACAAAAACGACAAGCAATTTCATAGAAAGCCTAATCAAAGAAATGGGAACTCATGATACAGTCATGCTAAAAGCTGTACAATTCTTGAGGGCAAAATAAAATGAAAACTGGAAGTTGAAACATAGAGGGGTTAGAAATGTTGGCATTATCAATATAAGGAGGGCCGGCCTCCTAATGGAATGGAAATACAGAGGATATGTGACGCTAGTGCCATTAATATCTTTGCTACCCTAAACGTGAGTTAAGCGTTCAATACACATGGAACAGAAGAACGAAAGGGAACCGTGAAGCACAGGACATTTTATTAAGCGTTTTCTTTTACACAGAGATAATTAAAATGTGATATTTTTGTTACATTTTTAATTTAAAGTTAAATTGGATGATATAGTTTCATAGCAGGACACGTGATCTCTGGATTTTCAGCAAAATGTGGTGGGGGGGGGTTGGCGTGTACAATTAAAACGAAGGTAAGGTAACGCCGACATGAAACTTCAGGAACTAACGACAGGTATCATATTTTAATGTGGAAATGAAACCCGAGTTAAATTAAAAATAATGAGGGGTCAGGACGACCGTAAGAAGTGTCAAGGGATGTGTCACTTTAAACAAAATTATAAATGAAGACAAGGTATAGGAATACGGCTAAGTATGGATTCAGTGAATGGAGAAAGAAAGGTTCTTTATATGGAAGGATGGCAATAGAATCATACGGCTTCTTTTTCCGTACAGAACAAAGGGTTAGGCCTACGTAGATATAAAACAGACCTATCGCTCATGACTATAAAACGGATTATGCTTAAGTGTAGACCGAAAATTGCACGCGATTAGGCCTACTCTAGAGTGTCAACTTGAAAATTAACGTGTCAAAACAGATTTAATTTTAACACTTTGAAGCCTAAAATGATCTCAGTAATATAGTTTTAACACAAGAAGCTCTGGGAAGAAATAATAGGTCTGCCAGGTAAGCTGCGGTTGGCCTCGCCAGCACAGTCATTTTTGGTTCCGAGTCCCTGCATCCCTTTATATGGGTCTGGTTATATATATATATCCTACAGTATATATTATATATAATATGTGAAAGGTTTCGTCAGTAAGTGTCTAAACTAACTACGTAATTAACGAGCTCTTCTTGAGAAGACCCCAGTTGTGCAGCTATTCAAGAATTTCCCAACATTTTATGGAACCAGAAAGCTCATTACCGCGTTCACAAGGGCCATCAACTGGTCCATATCACCCCATCCTATCTCTCTAAGATCCATTTTAATATAATCTAGTTAATAAGTATCTCATTTAATAAATACTATATACGGTCGCCAGAACCAGACACACTCTAATACAATCAGCTTCTAGGCTAAACAAAATACATCACTGTCGGTTTTATTTCAATTCTTTGTCGAATATATCGTTGTAGTAGGAAATAGGGTAAGCTGCCCTCAACTATTAGGTAGGCCGCACACCGGTCTGAGTCATGATGCTGACGTCAGCTTCATGCTGACGAATCACGAATGATGCGTCTTTTGTCTCATGTCTTTATGCTTGTCTTGACGCATTTGGTTTGCGGCCGCCCTCAGTCATCGGAGTCTCCATTCACAGAGGCTTCGAAAGAGCTTAGCGAATCGGCAGTAGAGTGGACAGGAGTCAACCAATGCAAAACAGACCTCTCTCCCGCAGGACGCATCCTGCACTGCATGTGAGTACTCACCGAGCATTCTGAGGGCCCACGGACTTGGCCTCGTACGACGAACTTGCTGTGATGGCGGTGTCCGGAATTCGTCCTTCTTCCATACCCAACGCAGCCCGACACTCTCCTGAAACATTACAAATTTGATCACACACGTCGCTTTTGAAAATGAAATTCCACAGAACCCGAGACACCGCAAGTTTCTGTTTGTACTTAATTTGAAAACTGGTTGCAGAATTAATTTTAGCGCCTGTTTTTCTTTCATAAGACATATAAAGCACATAAATAAACAAATTAAGGACACAGAGACAAAAAGGCGATCTCATAAGCCTCCAAATAAAAATTAAGAGGGGACACAGTCAGACAGACGGCAAAGTAATCTTCTAAGCCCTATAATCCTAAAAATTATGGGGATATACAGACAGATGGGCAGAAACAGGAAGATACACAGAGAGACAGACAGATATACAGAAATTAATACATAGACAGACATCAAGGTAACCACATAAGCCTCCTTTTATTTTTTCAAAATAAGGAAACTAGGCTACAAATGCGGTATATTTCTGGGTTTGTGTCAACAGAGAAGGAAGACGTAAATCGCACAGAAGGAATGCAGTTTATTGCTGAGGATTGCTCATACTGTTCTTCACTTTGCTCTTCTTACGATGTTTCGAAGGTACATGATACTTCCATCTTCAGGATCGAAATGAATTAAACTGAGAACTGTTTATGTATATACTCGTACAGGGGTTTAGTTCAACAGATAAAATGGGGAAAACTTGGAAGGGCGAAAGCTTGGAAACACCACCTGTTGATGGTTTTTTCTGCATTTCGTGGCTCTGCTACGGGCCGTTTTACAACACCTTCCTACCTACAGTCCCTAATGACCCTGACTGGGTAGTATGCTCCACAGATCATAAAAGAAATGAAGATAGTTTGAGTAGAACTCACCGTCCTCTCGTCAGAGAGGGTGCCCAAAGTGAATAGGACAGTAACAGTCAAACAGAAACTAACATCCGGTGATGAGCCCCAGAAGGGGCTGGACACCAAGACAGACAGACTGACTGCCCGTAAATTGACTTTGACTTTAAGGCAGAAAGCAAACATAATATCCAAACTAAAACCCAACAAAAATGTCGCCTTTCCACAGCACAGGAGGGCAGTCAACTTATAGATACAATGGGCAGCGTAATGGGGGAAGAGAAAAACACTCTTTTAACTCCAGCACTACCTTGCCACATTCCTGAGTACAGTTTACCTTCATACCGGGTTGATATACGGCACTACAAGTACTGCACTTCACAGAATATGTTACTGACAAGCTCAATGGGCATGCATGTACTGCAGCCATATTCCGTGACGTGTACAAAGCATAGGGCAACGGTCTGGACAACAGAGCTCATATACAAGCTACACGCAGCTGGAATACCGGACTCCAGTCTTCTTCTTCTTCTTCTTCTTCTTCTTCTTCTTCTTCTTCTAGCATAATATCTTACTGATCGCAAGTTTAGAGCCAAAATGAAAGGAATATTTTCCGGCTGGAAACCAATAAGTGCAGGCGTGCCCCCAGGGCGCCGTCCTGGCTCCCTTACTATATAGTATACGTAGTATATGTAGCACATAGAGCTACTAGAAGATCGGGAATAGACAAGTCGCAGACAACACAGCAGCATACACATCCAATACAAACATCAATTACGCAGTTAACAAACTGCAGAGGTATATACAAATCTGCTCTTAAATCATGGCTATACACATGGGAAATAATAATTACTGCAATAATATTCATGAAAAGGAGGCAAGTGGCCATAAATAGGCTAAAACCATTCGAACAAGAACGGCAGAAGCGAAATACTTGGGCATATACCTCGAAAGGAGCTGGACATGGAAAGTTCACGTTAAAGCTATGGAAAATAAAGCAATGAAATGTTTTGTGTCGCTCTACTCCATCTTTAAATGTCCAGCTCATAACAGGAAATTATTTATACAAATCACTAATGTCCCATTCTACTGTATGGAGTTCCCGCATTGAGCTGTGAGGCCACAAGCAATATGAAGAGGTTGCAAGTCATTCAGAACAAAATTAACCAGAGCATCTATGACGGGGAGAGGAGTGCCTCAAACATATCAATCCACATAGCGCTAGGAATCACATCCTAAAATGAAGAGATTAAAAGAGCATCCTCGTAGCGTAGGTGGTTAAGGCACTCTGTTACAAGCCGGAATGTCGCAGGCTCAAGTCCCGACGACGTGAATATTGTTCAGTTTACCTAATCCTTCCAGTCGCATTATGGCCCTGAGGTCCACTCAGCCTCTAAGAGAAATGAGTACCAGGAATCTTACTGGAGGTANATTTACCTAATCCTGAGGTCGACTCAGCCTCTAAGAGAAATGAGTACCAGAAATCTTACTGGGGGTAAAGGGCGGCCTGCCGGCGCGTAAGACTGACAATATCACAGTCATCTGTGAGCAGACTATCAAAACAAAATGTGGGAGCCTCGACGTCTTACAACCCTATGGTCCTCCACGGCCTGTTAGATGGATAGCTTTACTTTTTTGTCTTTATCCTCAAAGCTATATAAACGCATCAGCCAACACGACAACCCGATCATAGAGGTACTAGGATATTATGACATCCACATGTACTACTCCTACACGAGGCCGAAGGGACCTTACGTTTACAGACCACACATGCAGACTACCTACCAGTGACGCACAACTGTTGCAGTGGCAGCTTACAGCAATAGCAACACCAGAGTGGACCTATCTGAAAAGCCAGGGTCCCCTGACTGACTGATGATTGTATAACTACACAGCATAATCCAGCCGAAGAACTTTATATGGGCCCAGTCGAAGGTAAGTTACAGCAGAAGAAACAAAACTAGTCAGATAACGTTGAAAGGACGAATAACATCAGACACCCGGAATATTTGAACAAGAAGTGTTTTAATGAAGACATATCATACATCGTGACCAACGACAGAGATGTGTTAGTGACCTAATTTGGAACATGAGTACCCACCGAAATTCAAACATGAATACGAAAATCACTCAAATAAAGCGCGGCCGGCGCGTAAGGCTGACAAAACCTTACCGCCATCTTTGAGCCGATTGTCTAGACAGTGTGGGACCCCCAAAGTCTCACAACCCTATGGGCCTTCACGGCCTGTTACAGGGATAGCTTTGCTTTACTTTACTTAACTTTACTTTACTTACTCTACAATTACACTGTTAAGCGGAATATATTGTGGCGTGCTTCCTAAAAGCCGGACTATATGACGTCCATTGCTGCGCAACGGCTGCAATGGGAACGCATATATAAGCGGCAACAAATACATGGAAAGACAAACACCTAGACAACAGAGACTAGATTCTTGAGTTCCCACGGCAGCGAATATACCAGCTAACAAATATTCTAGCCAACGTGCGAAAGAGAACCCTTCGACAAGCTGTTCTCTCAGCGGTACGCGAAGAGCTATTTAAGAG
Organism: Cryptotermes secundus; assembly: GCF_002891405.2. Classification (NCBI taxonomy): domain Eukaryota; kingdom Metazoa; phylum Arthropoda; class Insecta; order Blattodea; family Kalotermitidae; genus Cryptotermes; species Cryptotermes secundus. Next base: position 909,085 of record NW_019745089.1, read on the forward strand.
GGTAGAAGATAAGAGAGCCCCGTGTGGAGGCGGGGTCGAATACCTCCACCGTGACCCTTCAAGTCGTAGGAGGCGACGAAAAGGGAAGTCTCAAATCTGAGACAGTAAAATATGGTCGCGAGTCTCAAGGGACTCGAACCCGAGAAAGACTGCGCTGGCAAGGGCCAGCAGCATATATAGAAGACAGACCCGTCCTCTCGTCAGAGAGGGCGCCACATAAAAGCAAGACCGTAAATGTCGAACAGTAATAAATATCCGGTCATGAGCCCCAGGTGGGGCTCGACACCAAGACTTACTGACTGACTGACCGTCAGTCGCAATGTGACTTCGACTTCGACTTCGAGAGCAGTTTAGTTCAGATCCGACGAGAGATACGGGAAGAACCAAAAGCAAAGGCACTTCACTGAGAAGAGCGGCGCAAAAGTGTACCCGTTGCAGAGGAAACGCGAAGAGACGACGGACTAATCAGGTCAATTCGTCTGAAAGGTGTTATTTGATAGTGATTTTAATTGTGAGTGTAAACGAGTAATTCTCCATTAATAATTAATTATTATTATTAATTATTAATTATTTGTCACGGAACCCCGGACAAGTGGCAATATCTTCAAGAACACTTGACGCCCACACAGTATTACAGGAGCGCAATTAGGCACCAGTTTCAGGGACAACTGAATTAAGTTTCAAATGTTGCAGCGTGCTCACCTCTTATCACAAGAATGGGAGATGGACCTTTTTTTTCGAAATCCACACAAATTTAAAGCGAAAATATGCATTTCATCTTTCGCTTTTCTTCTTGGCTACTTCACGACACTGCCAGTAGCTAGACCACATAGCGTCGAATGGAAGGACAACAAACGAATGATGAGCTGAAAAATGTATGAAAGGAAGCGGCCGTGGCCTAATTAAAGTTATATCTCAGTATTGTGACGTATAACCCGTTTTAAGCAATGACCCTGTAAACAACGTCCGATGCTACCTAACGCCCGCAGCAATAGAATGGTGTTTTCTACATGGTCCTCGCCGCTACCGTTGCTATGCAGGGCGCGGTAAACACGCCTCTATAGCAATATAGGGGCTGTATTCTGCGTGGTCCGTGCCGAGGAGTTCTCTTGAAGGCAACTGGCGCCACAGTGCAGTTGAGAGTTCAGATGTGGAGTGTTAACCAGCGGGCAACGGCGTTACAACGGAAGCTGAAGAACTCCCATTGACAATATTCGTTACCAGGAAACGTCTGGTGTAAATATTGCGGAGAAACAGGCATTGTTCACAGCTGTTACGAAGCAACGACCAGTGAAAGCACACTGAAAAGACGTAGCGTGGAGTGATTTGTAGTGTGGATATCAGCAATAGTGTTATAGTTATTTGTGGTTACGACCTGAAAGTGGCCAATAAATCTATTCACCAATCCAAACCCCGTCTACAGTCATCCCCAAGTTGTGATATTATACCTGAGAGAGGGAGGGAAATTAGGAAAAAAATCTTTTGTCAGGTTAGCCAGTGGTCCAACCGAGACCTTAACCAAGTACCACCCGAAAAGAGTCTGGAACGTTACCACTATACCAACCCGCTCGGCCATTTTATCTTTCAAAGAACCAACTGTTCCTGGTATAATGAAAATAAACACACGCACTAGCTGTACCTGACATCATCATATAAGGTTATGCGACATTGTCTGCTTTGTATACATTAACGGCAGCGAAATATCCGTGCTGTTGGTCTATTACAGTAGGCTGAAAGGGTGGCTGTAAAACGTCACAAATAATTACCAACTGACTCTTAAGAATGCGCTGGGGAAGCTTTATTAGAACAGCAAATGTGACTCACTGGCATATAACGTAATGATGATACAACATATACACCATTTGGTGTAAAACCCACACAACAACCCTTCGACGTGTCTGCAATCTCTCTCCTGCCCCCTCCCCCCCTACACATGGCACTACAGCAGTGGTAATTCTATTTGCACATCAGGACCGAAGAAAAGAAACGACTTTAATTAATTTATTGAGTTTCATTTACCTTATGAGGTCCGCCATCTCCGCATGCTCCTCGCAGTCTCGGCTGCATGTTGCTATGAGCGCGTCACTAGCATTCGCCCCTCTTCTATCGTACGTGTCCCCCAAGCAACTGCTTAGCTGGCGTGTAGTTGGTCTACGTAAGCACTCTCCTAGTGCAACCTAATTCTAGCAACTGCTGACCAGTCTCTCACCGATAAAAGTTCTGTCGATCTAAGGCCCTTTGCACACTGGGCCACCGTGGTCGCGCAACCATGTGCACCGTTGCGTTTACATGGACCTTTTACACTGAGCGATTTGTGGTGAACAGAAGGGCCACGCCATAGCTCAAGCGGTTAGTCGCTGTCTTCCCACCGTGGCGGCCCGGGTTGGATCCCGGGTCTGGTCAAGTGGGATTTGTGGTGGACAAAGTGACGCTGGGGCGGGTTTTCTCCGAGTACTTCGGTTTCCCCTGCCAATCTACATTCCACCAATTACTCCACAATCACCCTCACCTATCATCTGGGGCTGGTATAATAGGCCAGAATTGGCCGCAGTACAAGGGACTTAGTCCCACCCCACTAGCAATAAAAAAAGAGACATGAACAGTCTTGGCCCGCTCGAACATTTGGTTCATAGGTTCGAATCCCACTCCAGGCATGGATGTCTCTATGCGTTTATTCTGTGTTCTTGTTCTTCTGTGCATATGTAGAGGCCTTGCGACAGGCTGATCCCCCGTACAGTGAGTTCTACTGACTGTGTATAAGAATAATAAACTGAGAAGCTACCAAGACCCAACAAAGGTCTGTAGAGCCATAGATACAGAGATGAGTTATACACTACAGGAATGGCAATTTAAGTGGGTTCCTGGAATTTAGGATCAGGGAGTCAAAATCCGGCACCTACAATATACATTTTAATGGACCTAATAACACGTACAAAGTATTAACTATAACCTTGAAGTGGTAACTTAAAGAAAGGACATCTTGAAGAATACGCCGTTATAGACAGACTTCGTACGTAATGTTGCTGATTTTTTTTCTTTCGCGCTACAGCCCCAATTTGGGCCTTGGCCTACCTCAATGAAACTCTCCGATTCACTTTGATTTACTAGATCTCAGATAGTCGGTAGGACTCCTTGGGCGGTGATCAGCTCGTCGCAAAGCCTCTACCTGTACACTAACACAGAAAAACACACAAACACTAAACCTCTATGCCCTGAGAGGGATTCGAACCAACGATACCGGCTTCCTAGCGACCAAAGACAGTGCATGCCTTAGACCGCTCGGCTACCGTGACCGGCCAATGTTGCCGATTACTGGAAGGAAATTTAATTAAGATCCTTATTCCTGTTTTACTTCTGGGAAGACATTTAGGAAAGTTGTCAGCTGCGCCACGTGCCCCGGTTCAATTAACAGAGGCCCAGAATTACAAGATAAAACTGAAAGTTTGCAAAAGGGAATTAAAAATGCACCACGACAGCAATTTTTATTATTATCCCTGCTTTGTAAACTTCCAACAGGAGATTTCACTCGACTGGATCCATTCTATCTATCCCCCCTTCAAAATCTGCAGTTGAAGCTGAAATTTCTGGTAGCTTAAAAAAAATAAACACAGAACTGCACGACGGCTTGTGCATACATGATTCAAAATAATAGACTCTACCCAAAAATCCTCTACTGGTTAAAAAATCGCTTTAAAGGCATTTCTTGTTTCCCCATTTAGAGAGCGTACTAATCTCTCCACTTCGGTTTCGTAGCTAGAATTCCTCCCCTTGCGTATTTTTGCTTGCATATTATAAACTAAAATCCCAAAGCTACACAAACTCGATTCTCAATGGCTGAATCGGTCATTTTGAAACAGCAAAGGCAACACCGTTATCTTGCAACAAAAACGGTCCGTCAATGGAATCCGATATCTGCTGGAACCGTTGCGCTCTTCCCAGCGCTCTGGTATGCATGGGATGTACACCTCTTCACTTCCCAATAAACAGAGTACGGGAATTTACAGAAGAAAATTAAAAAAGTTAAAAATTTAAACACACAATAGTGGGATTGTTATTTTGTGTGTGTGCGTGTGTGGGGGGGGGGTTATTCGATACTCGCTCTGACAAAGGACTTTTGCTTTGTTTGTTCCATTGTCATTGTACCGCGTGATATGTCACAAACTGCGTACAAAAGAAACACACTCCTTTTAAGGACTGCAGTATTTAATATAAACCCCATACATACTTCCTAGATTGCGGTCCCTGCCCTATTCATAGTACCAACTTATACAGCTTTACTTAATTTTCACGGGTAGAAAAAAAATGTGCCGATCACAGTGGCCGCGCGTTTTATAGCACGAATCGTCTTCGCCCGCTCGAAAACTGAGGTCGTGGGTTCGAATACCATTCAAAGCATGCATGTCTGGGTACGTTTATTCTGTGTCTATGTTGTTCTGTGTGTTAGTAGCGGCCTTGCGACGGGCTGATCCCTCGTCCAAGGACTCCTACAGCGTACAGATTACAAACTGAAAAAGCGGCCAAGGTCCACGAGGGCTGTAAGCCATAGACGCACAGATAGAAAGATAGAAGAAAGTTGTCCCTGTGCTTAATTAATTAAACACTATACCATGAAGACGCATTGGGGAATGGATGTATAGATTCATGCTTCATGCCCCGATCGCTTTACCGCTCGGTACCCACTCGGTAGGAGGCTGCGTGGGCCCCAGGGCCGGTCCGGATGACGTGGAGAGGATGAAAACCCTGACCCCTACCGGGACTCGAACTCCGACCACTCGGCCGTTCAGCCTATAGCCAGTCACTATACCGACTGCGCTAGGCCATGCCATAGCTCAGGCCGTTAGTCTCCGGCTTCTCACCGAGGAGGCCCGGGTTCGAGCCCAGTTAGGGTCATATGGGATTTGTGGTGGACAAAGTGGCATTGGGGCAGGTTTTCTCCGAGTACTTGCGTTTCACTTGCCAATTCTCATTCCATCGATTGCTTCACCACACTCATCACTTATCTTATCCGGGGCTGGTACAAGAGGTCAATTAGTGGCCTACGTACCAAGTGGACTCAGTCTCACTCCACCCCAAGAGACTAAACAAAAATACCAACTGCGCTATTCCGGCATCCTGATTTTCACATGCTGAATAATTTAACACTCGACATAATTATTTAGGATCAAATAGGAATTTAACCGACACACCTTATCCACCCCTTCATTACACACGTACCATAGAAAAAAAATCCCTGCGGATGGAAAGAATTACGAAGCTCACCGCTTCTTCTTTTCTGTCTATATTACATTATTAGCCTCCAACACCCCATGACGTATGTCAGCCGGCCCAAAGCTACTTGTCACTAATAATAATCATCGCATGATTAACGCTACCAATGTTCTTGTGAAGAGAAGGAGAGAGACTCGCAGGCTCTCCAGGTAGGTGGGGAAAATATGGTTCTACTTTCCATGGTCACAGTATAGGCCCATAGATAGCGTGGTACCGATCACGCTAGCGGAGCAATCGACTGAGCCGATGTACTCGGTACGGGGCGTAAAAAAAAGTAAAAGTAAAGCTATCCCCTGTGACAGACCGTGAAGGCCCATAGGGTTGTGAGACGTTGAGGGTCCCACATTATCTAGACAATCGGCTAAAAGATGGCAGCAAGGTTGTCAGCTTTACGCGCCGGCCGCGCTTTACTCCCAAGAAAAATTATTTAAATGATTCTTGGTACTCATTTCTGTTAGAGGCTGAGTAAACCCCAGGGCCTAGTGCGGCTGGAAGGATTAGGTCAACTGAAAAAAAAATCTAATTACCTCATCGGGACTTGCCCCATTGCGTTACAATTATAACTGTCAAATTTTAATTATAAATTTCGTTCAAAAATACGTTAAAAACTAAATTCCAAGTAGTATAAAATATGTTTTTTTATGGTCTATCAGATGAAACCCGTCAAGGATGAAAGATTAAAAATGAGAGAAAAAACATTTATCAATCACACTGGAAGGAGTTGATAACCTTTATAATATTGATTTGTTTATTACAGAACTGTTGTGTCGGCTGGTACTTAAGAATGCCGCACATAAATTTGTAACTATAAGGTCCAATCATGATTCACTCCACTAGGAAGAGCAAATGCTTATGTTACATCGCGGGCACTAAAGTATTTTCTGACGTCAAGTACATGATATGTGCAGTATCCGATAAAATATTTTTCTCAGTAATTATAAAAAGACCGTATTTGACTAATCACAATAACTTGTACAAATGTAGATTTTAAAGGGTTCTGACAAAGGTGTATAACATTCAGAATTACTGGGTTTTTGGACTTTGTCCATCGTCCGCTATTCTAGAAACTAGAAAACACGTCGACTTTTCGGAAACTGAATCTGTTTGCGTCCTCAGGTGAGGGCTAGACACCTACTCGATTTCGTCCTTTAGAAAGAGCTAGCCTCAGTGGACCAGTGACTGAGGTTAGTTCTTTCTAAGGGACCAAACTGAGGTGTCTTCCTCCCCCCCCCCTCACTTGAGGACGCAAACAGATCCACTCTCCGAAACGTTGTGTTCTCTAGTTTCTCGAATATCGGACGATGGACAAAGTCCAAACACCCAGCATTTTTGAGTGTTGTACAAATGTATTTTATTCTTATCATTATAGATACTGATGCCGGAAGCAGCGTCATCAGCAGCGACTTGAAGCACAGAGCAAATGATGCTCGAGATGGTTCAAGTTCGTATAGCAACAGGCGTGACCAGGCTATTGTACTGCGATGTGGAAAGCAAATGGAAAAACTACCACATTATCACTTTTCCTGGATAGTCTCTTTCCAAAAACAGAAGATCACATTAAGTGGAGGAACTGTTTTGGAAGAGACTGTGGACCTGTCGTCTCGTC
>NW_019745089.1:916094-927677 GCF_002891405.2 Cryptotermes secundus
AGTCTCCGGCTTCTCACCGAGGAGGCCCGGGTTCGAGCCCAGTTAGGGTCATATGGGATTTGTGGTGGACAAAGTGGCATTGGGGCAGGTTTTCTCCGAGTACTTGCGTTTCACTTGCCAATTCTCATTCCATCGATTGCTTCACCACACTCATCACTTATCTTATCCGGGGCTGGTACAAGAGGTCAATTAGTGGCCTACGTACCAAGTGGACTCAGTCTCACTCCACCCCAAGAGACTAAACAAAAATACCAACTGCGCTATTCCGGCATCCTGATTTTCACATGCTGAATAATTTAACACTCGACATAATTATTTAGGATCAAATAGGAATTTAACCGACACACCTTATCCACCCCTTCATTACACACGTACCATAGAAAAAAATCCCTGCGGATGGAAAGAATTACGAAGCTCACCGCTTCTTCTTTTCTGTCTATATTACATTATTAGCCTCCAACACCCCATGACGTATGTCAGCCGGCCCAAAGCTACTTGTCACTAATAATAATCATCGCATGATTAACGCTACCAATGTTCTTGTGAAGAGAAGGAGAGAGACTCGCAGGCTCTCCAGGTAGGTGGGGAAAATATGGTTCTACTTTCCATGGTCACAGTATAGGCCCATAGATAGCGTGGTACCGATCACGCTAGCGGAGCAATCGACTGAGCCGATGTACTCGGTACGGGGCGTAAAAAAAAGTAAAAGTAAAGCTATCCCCTGTGACAGACCGTGAAGGCCCATAGGGTTGTGAGACGTTGAGGGTCCCACATTATCTAGACAATCGGCTAAAAGATGGCAGCAAGGTTGTCAGCTTTACGCGCCGGCCGCGCTTTACTCCCAAGAAAAATTATTTAAATGATTCTTGGTACTCATTTCTGTTAGAGGCTGAGTAAACCCCAGGGCCTAGTGCGGCTGGAAGGATTAGGTCAACTGAAAAAAAAATCTAATTACCTCATCGGGACTTGCCCCATTGCGTTACAATTATAACTGTCAAATTTTAATTATAAATTTCGTTCAAAAATACGTTAAAAACTAAATTCCAAGTAGTATAAAATATGTTTTTTTATGGTCTATCAGATGAAACCCGTCAAGGATGAAAGATTAAAAATGAGAGAAAAAACATTTATCAATCACACTGGAAGGAGTTGATAACCTTTATAATATTGATTTGTTTATTACAGAACTGTTGTGTCGGCTGGTACTTAAGAATGCCGCACATAAATTTGTAACTATAAGGTCCAATCATGATTCACTCCACTAGGAAGAGCAAATGCTTATGTTACATCGCGGGCACTAAAGTATTTTCTGACGTCAAGTACATGATATGTGCAGTATCCGATAAAATATTTTTCTCAGTAATTATAAAAAGACCGTATTTGACTAATCACAATAACTTGTACAAATGTAGATTTTAAAGGGTTCTGACAAAGGTGTATAACATTCAGAATTACTGGGTTTTTGGACTTTGTCCATCGTCCGCTATTCTAGAAACTAGAAAACACGTCGACTTTTCGGAAACTGAATCTGTTTGCGTCCTCAGGTGAGGGCTAGACACCTACTCGATTTCGTCCTTTAGAAAGAGCTAGCCTCAGTGGACCAGTGACTGAGGTTAGTTCTTTCTAAGGGACCAAACTGAGGTGTCTTCCTCCCCCCCCCTCACTTGAGGACGCAAACAGATCCACTCTCCGAAACGTTGTGTTCTCTAGTTTCTCGAATATCGGACGATGGACAAAGTCCAAACACCCAGCATTTTTGAGTGTTGTACAAATGTATTTTATTCTTATCATTATAGATACTGATGCCGGAAGCAGCGTCATCAGCAGCGACTTGAAGCACAGAGCAAATGATGCTCGAGATGGTTCAAGTTCGTATAGCAACAGGCGTGACCAGGCTATTGTACTGCGATGTGGAAAGCAAATGGAAAAACTACCACATTATCACTTTTCCTGGATAGTCTCTTTCCAAAAACAGAATATCACATTAAGTGGAGGAACTGTTTTGGAAAAGACTGTGGACCTGTCGTCTGACAGATTACTGATGAATGAATGAATTATAGATACATTTTGGCTATATAAAAAATCAATGTTGAATGTTTAGTTCAGGCACTTTTATTAACTTTGCTACATGATTCCACATACTAGATATTTTGGATTACAAACCTGCTTAATTCAAGTTTAAAGTGTGGCATTAATGTTCTCAGATATCGCTTTCGACGCGACGAAACATCTCTCTTGGACAGTGGATACTGTATCATCACGTCTGCTGGTGGATAGCTAGAAACATCTCCATGGAAGGGGACAGTAGGAATTCCATTAACATTAATTGTCAGTTGTACAAGCGGTCTCGCTGTCAGCAGAGAGTGGTGAACAAAACACAAGCCTTATAATGTCCGCTGGATACAGGAAACTCATACTGCCTAATCCGCAAGCTTCCAAACAACGGTGCATATACTGTAGTATCCCATTACAAAGAGAAGGGGAGTAATTGGTGGGTAGAAATAGGCGACTTTTACCATTCTGCTATTCACTTAGAGAAACATTCAGTTCCACGTACCAGCAGTGACAATAAGACTTGTCCGCTAACCATAACATCTTCAGCTTTGACAGTGCATATGAACTGGGTGGTAACTGCCTTGCCTTCTCTCCGTTAGAATGTAGTACAGATGACGTGAAAGGTAAACCTGTTTCTACATTTAATATTTTGACCGACCTTGGCGATATTGTGGGTAGCAGTAAAATTGCTTTTTATCCGAAAGTTCTGTGTTCAGATCTCTTCTCAGATACTGGCTATACTGACTTTGGGTTTCGTGGTTTACCTCAGTCCCTCCCTTCCTCGTCCATTCCAATCTACTAATTAATAATTCTATCTTTCACCGCTGTACTGTCTGAGCTCCTGAGAACATCGCAAAAGAAAGAATTTGTCTGGTCCAGAAGATGGACAGTGGCGGTCTGTTGTGAACGCGGATGCAATGAGAAATGTATTCACCAGATGATCAGCATTCAGTTTCTTACCAGAGATTCTGCATTGTTTTCTTTGCCCTTGGCACTACAGCCCCAGTGGACCTAGGCCTACCTCCATGAACTTCTCCGTTCACTTCGGTTTTTCTAGATCTTACACATTCGGTAGGAATCCTTGGGCGGGTGATCAGCTCGTCGCAAGGCCTCTACCTGTACACAGACACAGCAAAACGCACACACACAAACTAAACATCCATGCCTTGAGTGGGATTCGAACCCACGATCCCGGTTTCCCAGCGAGCGAAGACAGTACATGCCTTAGACCACTCGGCTAACGTGACCGGCTTCTGCATTGTTACGAAGGAAAAACACCCGTAGACTACATAAATTCATTAAGTAGACTTGTTTAACTACTTACAATGAATGCGAGAAATTAAGCAAGGACAGACAAGTCCAAAATTATATCCAATCATATAGTTTGTCCCCCATTGTTGGGAAAGAAGATAATTTTGTAGCTTTAATGTCAAGTCATAATTGTATTATGAAATTTAATTTTTTACATATAGGAAGGTCGCAGGTTCGATTTCCAACTTGGTTATGGCATTTTTTCAATTTACCTAATCTTCCAGCAGCACTACGGCCCTGGGGTCGACTCAGCCTCTAACAGAAATGGGTATCAAGATTCATCTTGGGGGTAAAGGACGGCCGGAGCGTAAGGTTGACAACCTTACCTCTATCTGTGAACCGAATGTCTAGAGATAATGTGGGCGCCTCGACGTCTCACAACCCTGTGGGCCTTCACGNGGACTACATGGCCTCACGTCCCAGGAGACAGACCACTTCACAGACATCGCTGTGAAAACCTCAACGTCATCACTTATTTACACTAACTGTGAATTTAATATTTTTATTTTATTCCAATACCAACATTTGCAAGACTGTATTAGAAACATTTCTTCGTGGTCACACGAGAGAATGTTAGTGTCTGGGTGTTCTTTTCAAAGCCCCCTTATCGAGCCGACATATGTTACATGCCGTAATACCTTCACATAACTGATTAGACTAACAGGGCATTAAAGGAACTTCGACACTTGTCAGATTTTTAAATTATCTGTTGTAATAAATTCTTACTTGGAAAGCATCACCTTCTGATATGTGACGCCGTTTATCCTGCGTATCGCGGAGGTTAATCTTTGTGCTTGTTTCTTGCTATATTTTTGCTTCTTTTATACTTATATCATGAAGATGGAGCCATCATATGCTTCCGAAACATCAACATATTTCTGACAACACGACGACACATATCGAAAGAGAGTACTCAAACACACGGCTGTGAGAAACCCATAGCCACCAAATTTTTACTTGATGTTAATATAGCGTGCACAGCCGTTGCTATGCAGTGACTGCGAGATAGGAGAATAAACAAAGGTCCGTTAATAGGCAAAGGATCGGTAAACATGTTCCCGCGGTGACGAATACGCAAACGATACAGTTAATGTTGGAAACGGTGTTTTCTAGTCGGTCCATGTAAAGTGGTTATAAGGAAGACAATGGGGGCGACCGAGTCAGTTGAAAGCCTGTGACGTGAAGGCTAGAGAGTTGGTGTGAAATGTCCGTCAGTCTGGCTGTTATCGGCTGAGAGTTGAGTTCTGCACAGGAGGTTGCGAAGCTGCAAGAATCTCCACTGTTAGAAGCCGTTGCCAGGGAACGGCTGATGACAAAGCAGGCTGGAAGAATGCTTAGCAGCTTCTGTGGTGATTTTTAAAGTGTGGAGATTTGCGATAGCGCTGTAATTGTAGTTCAGAGTGGTGTGTATAAGTAGTCAATAAATCCATTCACCAAACCGAACTCCGTCTATAGTCACACACATAAATCGTAACGGTAGTGAGAATAAAGAAGACGAAGAAGAAGAAGAAGAGGTTTATGACAGACGTGGTGCTTATAACTAGGATGTGTCAACCGCCTGTTTTGATTCGCGTATATAAAACTTAATGTATAAGACACCGAAAACTAATGAAATGTTCTGTGCGCCTCCAGCAGTATAATAACAATAACAGTTCCAGCTTATAGCTACAGGGGTATGAATGAATGCATATTCCCGGAACACAAATTTGAAAACACAGCCATATCCCTATTCATCGTGCAACTTATATATTATTATTATTATTATTATTATTATTATCACAAAAGATTTTTAGGGGCTACACAACAGATGTCCGTTGCTAGGGTAACAACGATGTTGGTCCATTAATTAGTCCGCGACGCGGCAAAGAGAATTAGAGAATAACACAGAATAGGGGTGAACAGGTACACAAACAATGAAGAGGGTAGGAAAGGGGAGGGGAAGATGGAGGCTGGCTTTTTATGGATGTGGAATCTGTATACTGTATCTCACACACACGCACACATACACACACACACACACAGTGTAGAGTTTACAAAGCCCCTCAAGTCTTGACTAATTAACCCCTTTGTTGGATGTTTCTCCTTCTGCCACTAGTTCGCTCATAGAGTTCGACGAGTAGGAAAGAAAGACAAAAGCTACAGTAAAATATAATTGGCTTAGATGTACCCACATATATATATTTTTTTCAGATCTTAATATTATATAATCCTTATAGCTTAATACTGAGGACTGTGCTTTGTTAATTTACGTTCATATAATAAGAGAATTTCATAAACGTATACCAGTTTTTGGCCTACTTTCTTTAATTAAGAATGTGAAAGTATGCTTACGCGATCTCCATGTTGTCTGTGTGTGTGTCTTGAATCAAGCAACTTTTGAATGGCTGAACCAATATTTATGAAATTTGGTATATATATCACGGCAAAGTCCCGGTAAGGTCAGGAATTTTCTTTTCTCCAAATCGTCCAGACCGGCTCTGGGGTCCACCCAAACTCCTATCCAATGGTTACCGGGGGCTTTGTTCCCGGAGGTAAAACGGCAGGGGCGTGAAGCTGACCACTCACCTCCATATAGTGCCGAGGTCAAGAAAATGTGGATCTATATATTCAATCCCCCATACGCCTTCATGACGTAGTGCTTAATTCGTGGAGTTCAGGGACAACTTTACTTTTACCGTTACAGCACGGCAACTAAGCCCACCCCAACAGCATACTTCATAAATCCCTTCCATCAGTCTCTGTCCCTAAATGTGTATCTCTCCTACCGTTGCCAGGCTAAAGCTCGGTAAAATAGTTACCGCTGCAACGAATAAACAAGTAACAATATAAGAATTGTTGGACGCGTCGTTTTATATGCGGTCCTTGTCGTATCAAGGAAAACAGGAGATAAATTCTATCCAGAACCTCATGTTTGATGGTGAAATTTGTTTTTAAATTGTGATTGAGAGGGATGTGACCGCCTTTGTGGTCTAGTGGTCAGAGTTCCTGGCTACAGATCCAGAGGTCCCGGGTTCAATTCCCGGCGCTACCTGATTTTTCGAGGAGTAGTGGGTCTGGAACGGGGTCCACTCAGCCTCTTAAGGATAACTGAGGAACTATTTTCAAAGAAATAGTGGCTCCGGTCTGGAACCGAAATTAACAGCCGTGGGGATTTGTTGCGCTGACCACGCGACACCCTCTATCCGCAAAAGTTGGCACTAACTTGACCGACAAGCGGCGATCTCTCAGTCGGTATAGTTCGCTTGCGGAATACAGGCCACGTAGTTTGTTTTGGGTTCCCCTAGAGTAAGGAATCTTTCGAATGGCTATAAGGATCAGTTTCCTTACAATTATTTTCCATGGGATCATATTATTGGTAAAAAGACTGATAAATATATCAAAATGCGGTAACAGACTTTATAAAATATTGTCATGATTATGGATGACTAAAGACGGGGTTCGGACTTGTAATTGGATTTATAAATAACCTACAGGTTGTAACTACAAATAATTATTACACTACTGTTGATTTACACAATTTACAATCACTCCACACAATCTTCTCAGACTATCTGCACTCGTTCTCACAGATTTATAACATAGGAAGTATAAAAGTTTCACAAAATCACAAACCCCCAATATCACTGTGCTACAGCACACATAAAGTTTTCAAATCACCCGTTAAATCTTCACAAGCTGATTTCTTGTACTCTTCTCTCGGATCTACAGAAAACACAGCTTCCTCTATTGTTGGACTGTGTTTAGAGAGCTTTTACCTGGCAACGCGTTGATCAAATTCGCTAAATTATTTTAAGCAGTCTCCGTTTTAAACATCATTGTCTCTAATTAAAAACTTGTTGTTTTTTTTTTTCAAATGTCATTTAGCTTTTCAAGTTACTTCTTTCTGAAAGCACTTGAGTTCTCACTACAATACAGGTTCTGAACTGTTCTCGTCTACTTCACTGGGGCATTGAACGCTGGGAAGTCTGGATGTAGCATACTGTCGCATAACGCGGCATGCATATATGCGTTTCTTTTTGCAAAGTGCACAATCAACTCACACAATACTGGCCGTTAAAGGAAGTGCTCCACTTACCCTTCCCAGACTAATTGCGTTGCTTAGTTTGTTTGGGCGCTTATTACTTAGTGAACTTGGGAGGTTGGACCGAAGCTCTTACGTTCCCAAGGGAGGCAAACTGCATCAGAGAAGGAACCAGTGGTCGAACAGCAATAAAGCAGAAGGAAGGTGGGGGGTTGGGGCTGGGATTATTGGATTACGATTAGCTTCATGCGGACGGCGCAGGAAGTGTTGTGATGGCTAAGACGTCTGTCTAGAATTCCCTTCAGTTTGCAGGGGTTCGGAAAATATATCCAACTGAGGGCAGATGTAACAAATCAAACACTCCGAGACTGGGCGCTCGGAATCTTGGGAAAGTCAACGATTCGATAGTTACAGCATACTGCTTCTTTGTATGTAAATAAGATGATTACATGTAAGATTTGAGGCTTTCACGGCGGTGACTATGAAGAAAGTATTCTTCTGGGATTTGGCACTGTGTATATGTGGTGTTAACCGACGTTTCGGAGGAACGTATCGCCTCCATCTTCAGGGTAGAAGAAAAAACATAAGAAATCTGCAAGCGAAGAGACCGTGAGAACCCGGTTCCTCCGAAACGTCGGTTAACACCACATATACATGGTGCCAAATCCCAGAAGACTGCTTTCTTCAAGATGATTACAGTTACTTGGAGGATACAGACACTGACAAATGATAGAAACTCCAAAGATGATAATTCCCGACAAAATTTGGAATATGAGGATTAGAAAGAAATTGAACCTAAAGGTAAAAGTAAACGTAAATCTATCCCTTGCTTAATTAATTAAACACTATGCCATGAAAACATATGGGAGAGTGGCCTTATAGCTCCACCTTTCTTGACCTTGGCATTAAATGGAGATGAGTGGTAAGCTTAACGTCCCTGTCGCTTTATCCTCGGTGAAAGAGCCTCCGGCACCCCATGGAAAGGAGTCTGAGAGGACCCAAGAGCCGGTCTAGAATTTATAAAGAAGAGAAAGATCTCCTGCACCTGTTGAGAATCGAACCCGGGCAGTTTAGCTCGTAGCATATCGCTATAAGGAATAAGCTATCCTTACTCGCAAGGAATTAAAATCATTTAATGTAAATAATAGAATTAGGAATAACACACATATCTGAATTATGGTACATACGAGTACATTACTTCAGATACAATGAACGTGATATCAGTTAAGATCGGTAAAAACTTAAGTGACTACAGCAAGCATTAATTACTTTCTATGTGACAAGCCTACCGGAACGAATGATTTCCTGCATATAAACACTCAGGAATATTTCTACACAATTTACATGAGGTTTATTAAAATCTACTGAGGCCATCAATTTGCAATTTTTTAAACTGCACTTTATACATATATGGTTACTTGAACCCGACAGCTTTGCTACTTACTGGATTATAAGAATTTGTAAGGATATTAACTACAACGAATTCTCTAATAGTTCCTGGGCGTCCCATAGGTCAGGCAATCAGTCGCCGGCACAACGGCGGCCCAGGTTCGAACACAGGTCGGGTCATGTGGGATTTTTGGAGGAGTAAATGAAACTGGGGTAGTTTATCTCCGATTACTCCGGTTTCCCTGCCAATTCTGAAACACCAATTACTCCAGATTCATTCGTCGTCCTACCATCGACGCTGTATAGCCTCGAAACAAGAGCGCCGTTGAATGACAAACAAAGAAATAGCTATAAAACTCCTCGTGTTCCCGAGTCCGGGGTAAGAGGGGGATCTATTATAATCAACCACGAAACCAACATGAACCATCGGCTTATTCTTCGACCCTGGAGACAGAGAAGAAATGTTCCCTCGAAACATCGGTTCACTATCAACGGACTATACGGCGTTATTTAATTGTAGTTGTAATTGTATTTGCACTGTATGCATTGTGTGTAGGGTGTCCTTTATTGTTTGTATAGTTTTGTGTGCTGCGTTCTGTTTGAGTGTTGTGTGTTATTGTGTGTTGTGTCTTATTGTAATACCACTGCCACCGGCTAAAAACCCATTTCTAGTTTAAATAAATAATAATAAAATATATCCCAGAAGATACAACTTTTCATAACCACCACTGTGAGAAACGAAAACTAAACAAAAAATAGTGTTAAATTTCGCAGTTTTATTTATGAATTCTGGACCACTAGACAGATTGATTTTTTCTGTTGTTGAATACTCAGTAATCAACCATAGTCTATCAAGCAAGAAGCTGTCGATTTAATTTAATCTTAACATAATCAACGTCAATCATATGTGAGAAAAGTATTGGAAAATCTTTGCGCCGATTTCTGCTCTTCTAGCGCAGTTACTATCTTCTACTGAGGCGAGCAGTCTGCAGAAAACTAGGACTTCTCAAAGATGTCCTTGCTCACTATGTGACCGGGAGAGGTCAGCCCCCGTCGGCTCACTTCCCACGGACATGTTCTTAACGAGCAACTCCCTCCCCCCAACGTTACACCCACCCACCCAATCCGCAGTTCCAGTGCTGGGGCTTGTTATCTCCACGTGTGTTCCAAAAGGACTTGGATGTTTTCTACAAACATGCTTCTAGTTACACGCAAACGCTTCATTCCATCTGAACGCTCTTCCTGCCGGATGTTGTTCAGACATTCCATTTTAGATAATGATATCGAAGGAAAGAATTGATACGTCACCGCATCATCAGTCTATTTCTTCTACTTCTCTTTCCTCCTCTTCATTTCCATGTCACGAAGTTGGTTTAGTTCTGCTGGCATCTTTTGTTCATCACAGATGTGCGTTAAGAAATTCCAGGTTCAATCCCCAAGAAGTGAACGTTTGTTTAATTTATAAGATGAAGTTAAGAACTCGGTAGTTTCCTCAGTTTCGAATCTATTTCATTCCGCAGTTAAACCTATAGATCTATTATTACCGAAACGAATGCTAAACATTGTAGGAAGATAAATAATATATTGTGAGATAAATACCATCTTTATATCATTAGGGGTACGCGGCAGCGAGTTCGATTATCGAAGAGGTCATCGATTTTTTTTTAATTTACCAAATCCTTCCAGCCGCACTATGTCCCTTGGTTCGACTCAGCCTCTAACAGAAATGAGTACCAGGAATCTTCGAAGGGTGTAAAGGGCGGCGGGCGCGTAAGGCTGACAACCTTACCACCATCTGTGAGCCGACTGTCTAGAAATTGTTGGAGCCTCGACGTCTCACAACCCTTTAGGCTTCCATGGCCTGTTATAGGGATACCTTTACCTTAATATCGTTATAGTGTGTACACGTATGTATGAGGAAGTATGATTATAAAGAAACGAAGCCCTAGATCACTTATTGTCTTGGTTTTCATTAACACAATCTATATATAGATATACAAGACGTTAAAAATTGATATGCTTCAGCTTTCCGGTCTTCAAGTATTGTACACATATACCGTGTACCCTGAAGGTAGAGGCAACGAACCACAACTGCACGGTATAAGAACCCAGGAACAGAATTAACACGAATAGCATTACCTTCAACCTCCTCATTTGTTAAACGAAGACAGGGTGCTATACCCCAATTATCATTTTCATGACCTTATTTCACTTTCTCGCCGTAATCACCATAATAAAATAAAGTAAAGATGTGAGGAGCGCGAATCTAATCATGTATCTATGGAGAAGTGTTGAGATATGTCCACATTATATATCTCCATAGAGGAGTTTTGCTGCTACAGAAATGCACATTTCGTGTCGTCAACGGCTAGAGAGAAACTGCGGAATTCTATCCACTCTGAGAAACTCGGTACAAACTCGGCCTGTCAGTAACTTCTTCCACAACGCGCCCGGGGACAAGAAGAGATTATAGGTTTCCGATCAATGAGACGCGTCCATGGAAACGGATACAGATCACGAGCACGACACCTGAATCCAATTTCCGGCAATTGCTTGTCTCCTTTAGAACTATACATTAGGATTTCTATCTTAAGGAAGTTCCTTTTATACGGACTTAAGTAGGATTACATAAAAATTCCGAAACACTGTAAACGACTTGCTTTCTTTAATCTAAATGGACATGTCTATCTTTATTGATATAACGCCCTGTAGTCCGGTGAAAGTTAACTTAAGTTTCGAATGGGCATGTCGCCTCAACTTTCAGGACTGTAAGGTAAGCCTGTTTCTTGCTTTTTTTTTTTTTTTTT
>NW_019745089.1:927686-960846 GCF_002891405.2 Cryptotermes secundus
TCCTTTTCGACCCTGATGATGACTGTTATACAGGGGGTGAAGAAAATAATGAAATCACTAAGAAACTGAAGAACAAAATTTCTGTTGGCTACATTGAAGGAACTTCAGTTGGCGAAACTGAATCTTCTTTTTCCATTTGTTTACGCTCTGTAGTGCTCCTGTACGTGATTGTGATGAGAGACAGCCCGTGTGAAAGAATCGGAAAATGGGAGACTTGCCAAATTTGGAAAGAGAACAGATCCTTGGTGTGCGTTTAGCTGGAACATCTGTGACAAAAAAATAACTGCCATCTTATTAGGTGTATCGAGAGCGAAAGTTTCTAAGGTTATGTCGGGAAAACAATATCAGCTGTGAAAATCAGCATTAGCAGAAAGAGATCGTCATTGTTTCGAAAAATCATAGCATACTGCAGCAAGGGTGACAGCAGAACTGAATAGACGTCTTTAAAAAAAAAACTCTCCGACGTGAGCTTCACAAATCCAACACCCACGGTAGGGCTGCAACTGCTAAACCTCTGATTACTAAAAGTAATGCTCAAATGCGTAAACGATGGTGCCACGACCATGAAACCTGGACATCAGGCAACCGGAAAAGCACACGTGATATGGTCACGCTCTTCCCTACATCTGGTAGTTTGCGTTTGGGGAGCACCCGAGGAAGCCTACAGTCCGGAATGCGTGGTCCCAACTGTGAAACACGGAGCAGGTTCTGTGATGGTTCGGGCAGCAATATTATGGTGCACTGCTTGTCCCTTTATTACCCTTAATGGCTGAATTACTGCAAGGGATTTACGTCGACAGGTTGGGTAATCAGGTGCTTCCCAGGATCATGATGTTACTTCCGAACAAGGATGCAGTTTTCCAAGACGATAATGCCCCCATTCGCACAGCTGGAACTGTTCAGTCATGGTTTCAAGAGCATGATAGCGAACTGCAATATCTTCCCCGGCCAGCACAATCACCAGATCTGAACACATCCATGAATAACTCTTGTGAGTTTTGAAGACTACAGTGAGGAACAGATTCCCACCTCCAACATATCTAAAGCAACTTGAAGGTGTTTTTCAAGAAGAATGGCACAAAATTTCGCTACAGGTTTTTCAGAACTTTCCAAGAATGACTGCGGCTGTTTTGAAGGCAAAATTAACCATATTAATAAAGGAATGTGTACAGGATCTGCAGTGTTTCAATTATTTTGTCAAACCTCTCTATATGCAGCCTACTTTATACACATAATAAAGACAGTTTCTCAACGTAAGCACTTCAACCCCGAAAAAGTAAGCAGCATGTTCTGGCGGTTTAAATTTTCAAAACTGACAATAATTTCCTTTATATTTCATTACTTCGATTTCATTGCCTTGCCTAATTAAGGGCTTAGATAAATAGGATTTGGTGATTTGAATTGGATTTATCTGGCTCGGGATAAGGACCGTTGGGGACTTCTTTTGAAAACGGCAATGAATCATTCGGCTCCATAAAACATTGGGAAATTCTTGAGTAGCTGAGCGACTGATGGCTTCAGAAGGACACATCTCCATGGAGTTAGCTATCTGATTCATGAATTAGACCGTCGTAAAAATAAAAACGGAATGAATTAAAAGGCACAAGTGGCTATTTACACGATTCTTGACTTGGCTAGATTCCTTACAGCAGTACTAGGGTATACGCCACTGGTCACGTATGTCAGCCTCAGCCGATACAATCAACACTGAGTATAAAACCTCAAGCCCTTTGTTGTCAACGGACAGCCTCAGCAGCGCACAATGCTGTGATTAAATTTTGGAGCGGCACGCTGAAAGGACGAACGCAGGGGAGAGACTTGGGGAGTCACCCCCCTCCAAAGGCGCTGAAGAGATAGATATGGTGGCTATGTATGGACAAGGCAAAGAGTCAAGAATAAAGAAAGGCGGGAGAATTTTGAAGTGAAGGAAGTTAAGAAGTTGAGGGGGTTGCCCTCCCCACTTCTTTCTTTCAAAGTGTGTCCGTTGTGATAATGGTGAGGATAAAAGGAGAAGAAAGATAACGAAAAATTGGGTAGGGAAGGAGAAAAAAGACATAGGGATAACCTACGGGTTTCTTCCTACAAGAACGCCGTTGTGGATTTGATCAAAGTGAATTCAATGTAGGCGGTAAGTGACTTTGGGCGTGCCAAGCGACGCTCTCTCTCTCTCTCTCTCTCTCTCTCTCTCGCTTTCCTGTAGTGCCACTCAAAGGCTTGTCGCTCAGGAGGGTGAAAATATATTTCCTCCCTGCTCCATTTTGAAGGCGAGGAAAATCATAAGGGGCATTTAGCCCTTCCACTCATAATTTAGACATAAAAATATTATTAATTCTGAATAATTTAATTCTTACTTGCGAAGTGCTAAGCTGTAACTACATGTTTAGACAATTTGGTATTTAAATAAGTTCAGACTCCTTGTTAGCCTATTTTATTTATTTTGAAATATAAACAGATGCTGATCAGATCACCTTTCGGTTTGTGTCTGGCTCTTAATTTTTGAGGCTTTTGAAACTTACGAGATCTGTTTGCTGTCTGCGCATCCCCTTCCAATTTTTGTTAAAAGGCTTGTGACATCAAGTTACTGTATGCTCGCCTGTGTATCCCCCCAAAATTCTTCGGTTTATGTTCATGATTTATTCTGACCGTCTTACAGTGCATACATTTATTCACCTTACTCTTCTCTCTTGCACTACAAGTTTCAGCACAAAAGTGTCATCTTCAGGTGCTTTTTGATGTACGTCGAACTACTTCATTGCATGCCCTGTTGTCTTTATTCTAAAATAACTAAAATATATATTCGTCATATATATTGATAAATTTTAAATATTAAAAATATTAAAACTGTTCAGGATTTGTCATTCTCATGTCGTATCTCAATACGCGAGTCGCACCTATCTTCTTCTATTGGAGTATTCTTCCTACTTTCGTGTGTGTATTGTGCTTTGTGTTGTGTCTTCCTCCTGTGACTGCGTGTGTTATACTGCTGGGCCTGCTGGGTATGTGTGTGTGTGCTTCTTCGGTTTTCTACGCAGTCCGTGTCGTATCAAAGGAAAGTAGGCGATTAATTTTTCTCAGAACTTTTGTTATTATTAATATGTTTCGTTCTAATGCTGTAGCACTTACCAAAGCTGGAATCGAAAATAAATATACAGAAAGTATAGAAATAATGTTATTTAAGAAGAGTATTATTCTCTGGGCTTCAACGCCGTGTAGTAAGGTAGAAATTTACTGTGCTGGAATTTACTGCCTATAAATTCTGGTTCGGTGAACAGAGAAGTTCACGGAGGTAGGCCTAGGCCCACTGGGGCTGTAGTGCCAAGGAAAAAAAAAATCGGGTTCGAAGGATAAGCAAAGCACGCAACATACACAGCGGACCGCATGTGGAAAGCCTGGTTCAGGTGTAGGACCTGTTATCAGCCAGTCGGCATAAGGACAGGAGTACATGAATGGGACCCCGAAACAGGTCATATTTTCAAAAATATAAAAATGGAAGAAAGCGAGAGAATTGGTGGCGTTAGTGGCCAAAGGAAGGTGCAAGGAAGCCTGGAAAGAAACAGTGGAAGTGTGCAGAATGCGGGGAGAGACGAAAGGGAGAAGCAACTGAGGAAAATGACCCGGAAAGAGAGCTCGGAAATATGGGTGCCTTGAATAGGGCAGTGTCGATGGTCTGAATGGAGCAATGTACACTGGATCCAACGTCCCAGTAGCAGAATCATAATAATGGGAATCCTACGAAGGCTGCTTCCTACTTTCCATCAGAGGTTTCCGTAACTTGCTGAGGCAGAAACCAGCTTCACTGATCATATTGCTGGGCTGGAGTCCAACCTCAGGTCACCTCCTTGATGACGTAATGAATGTACTTTAATTTATTGGTGGGGAGAGGCGGTCGTGATCTGAACGAGGCACTCTCCTGGCATCTTCCTGTAGGAAAACCACACACACAAAAACATTCAGCATTGATAACAAATTCGAACGGAACACTTCCCCACCTGGGCTGAGAGAACTCAATCGGTATAGCGATGGGCTGAGGGCTGGACGGCCGGACTGAGAGACTTTTCTGCACTCCATGGTATTCAGACGGGCTCTACGGCCCAAACAGCCTCCTATCCAATGGATACCGCGGGCTCTTCCTCCTGGGTTGAATCGGCCGGGACGTGAAACTGACAAGTATGCTAATGCCCAGGTCGAGAATGGTGGAGTTATACCTCAACTTCCCCCTACGTCTTCATGGCATAATGCTTAATTGCTTAAGCACAGGGACAACTTTGCCTTCTGTTTGCCTTAGAACTTTCTGAATACAAAAGCAAAGAGGACTCGTTACTTCAGCCAGCTCAGTTGCTGGTAACCTGATTTTCGTTGAACTAATATTATGGTTTCGAAATGCCTTTAGAATTAAAATAATTATAAATTAAATTACATTCGTGATAAATTAGTTTGAGAATACACTCTGTGTATTTTTCATCTCTTGTTCTTCTGTGTATAAACAAAAATAAAGTTCAGAATTTTCTATGCAATTCTGCATTTAAACCTATTTATACAGTATTTTGAAAATGCGAACAAAGTTTACTTTTTTTTTATTCCTCACAGGAACATAGATTTTAATTACAGTTTCGTTTTTCTTGGCTTTGAGTTATGAGGCAGGTTTTAATTTATACTGAACATATATAACCTTTACGTGCATGTGTGCAAGTGAGCAGTGCTTCGTCATTTCCAATGTCTGTATTCAGACCTGGTACTGCCTTCTGTTTCACGGTAAGTCTTCTTGATGGTGACTGCACTTTATACCAAAATGTTGGAACAACAAAATATTAGCAGGTGTTGTGTCAGCTGTTCATGGGCAAGGTTTATTAAAGTTTGGGTTTAAGTAAGATCTAAATGTTTGGTGCTGGTGTCCGGAGGTAGGGACTACCTGTATCGATAGGGCCCAACTGAGTATGTACAAAATAAGAACAGGACAATGGATTATGTCCAAGAACACCTTGGGTTGAAGGTTTCCACAAATTCTGAAATGAGCGTTGAAGATTTTCTTTTCGTAAAAGGAAGTTTAAGAAGAAATGTCATTTTGTGATATTTAAGAACCCTGTTAAAGGTTAGGCTTGTGCCCGTCCCTTGATACATCTACAGACATTGCGTAGTGTAGATACCACCGAAATACTCGATCAAGTTTCGTGGAAGGCCGTGCCATAGCTCAGGCGGTTAGCAGCTGGCTTCCATCGCGGTGTCTCTGGTTCGAGCCCAGGTGAGGTCATGTGCGATTTGTGGTGGGCAAAGTGGCACTGGGGCAGGTTTCCTCCGAGTACCTCGGTTTCCCTTGCCACTTCTCATTCCAACGACTGCTCCACATTCATCATCTATCATCCGGGGCTAGTACAATAGGCCAATTAGTGGCCGACGTGCCAACGGGACTCAGTCTCACCCCACCTCAAGGAACTAACTAAAAATCTAGTCTGAAAAGTAACACCGAAGGAAGAACACATTATTTTAACTGGATATTTGAATCCGATAAGTAGCCACTTGCATTTATGTGCCGCGTGGGACAACAAGGATCGAGTCAGCTACTGCGACGAAGTCCACATGAAAGGGCTTAATCAAAATACCGGAGTCCCATGACCCAATAAGCGCGTACGTTACGGGCGAAAGCACGGCAATCAATCAGGCGTTCCCATGCAGACAGAACGAACCGGTCCAAGCGAATCTGATCTGTGTCCAGAACGGCATAGTAACAGGGTTAACTTCAACAGCAGGTACCAGTACCACGTCGTGCCACGTAAAAGGGCCTAACCACCATGCTCATTTATTATATATATAAGGCAAAGCAGAGTTCAAAGCATCACGTTGAAAGCTGTTAGTTGTGAGTTACATTACAGAATTTGCGCCAAGAGTGTTTCAAAATGTAGGCGAGATGTAAAATAGGTTCACTCGCCGATAAATGGTTATGATAACATAATTCAATGTTTCTTAGCCCACTTTCTTTATTTTAAAGACGTAAAAGTAGGCTTATGCGATCATCATGCTGCCTGTATGTCTGTGCATCCCTCTATTAATTTTTTAATGCCTCAACCAGTCTGTACGAAACTCGGTATATGTCATGGTTCCTGAGCCCATACCAGCAGCGTACTTGATAAATCCCTCTGTTAGTCTGTGTGCTGTATACGTATCTCTCATATCGTTGCTAGGCAATGGCTCGGTAAACACGTCCTGCTGCAACGAATACACAGGCAAAAATTGAAGAATTGTTAAACGCGTCGTTTTCTACCCCGTCCGTTTCGTATCAGGGAAGTAGGCGATTAGTTCTTCCCAGAACTTCTTGTTTTAAATCGTGTAAAGCAAACTAATCGTCACAGAAAATTGATTAGTGATACAGTGGTGAAATGTTTGTGGTGATTTCTTTTATAGAAAGTTGACAACATCACAGATATACGGCCGGCTATTTTATTGCGGTGTCATGCGTGGATATTTTAATTTATTCAGCTTGACGGAACACTGGGATTTGCCCACTCTGTTTAATTTTCAAGAAATTAACGGCACAGTACTTTAATAAATAGTTACTATCATGCTCGCTGGCACTTTAAGTAGTTTAATAAAGGTAAAAAGGTAAAGCTACCCTTGTAACAGGCCGTGGAAGCCCGTAGGGTTGAGAGACTTTGAGGCTCCCACATTTTCAGACAATCGGCTCACAGATGGTGGTGAAGTCAGCCTTACGCAACGGTTGCCCTTCAGCCCTCAAGAAGATTCCTGGTACTCATTTCTGTTAGAGGCTGAGCCGACCCTAGAGCCATAGTGCAGCTAGAAGGATTAGATACATTAAAAATTCCAATATCATCGGGAATCGAACCCGTGACCTATCGGCCCGTAGCACAGTGCCTCTACATACTGAGCTACCGCGTGCCCCAAGTTTGGTAGTTAGTTAGTTAGTTAGTTAGTTATTGGAGAGGGTGGGTTTCCCCATTCACTGAGACCTGTATTGGTCCATTGTGCTTCCTTCTATGATTTCTACCAGTCTCTATATCCTACCCGTACTGGTGCTTACCATCAGTCCCGTCCAGCCAGCGAGACCGGCTCTACTAGCTGAGAGGTATCTATAATGCTTCCCCCATCTACCAGAGGTATTAGAGACTGCTGTTGGGCGGGAAACGTCCGTTAATTTGGCTCAGTGACCTCCTTTGGAGATATGAGGTTCTTTTACGTGCCGTAAAGCTACGACACGGGACCCACGGCTTAAAGTCCCTCCCGGAGGACTTGTTCCCTGAATTTTTCCGCCCTTAAAAATTCGACGACCTCCGCCGGGTATTTGAACCCGCGTACTACGAGTCATGAGGTGGGAACGTTACCTCTAGACTACGGAGGTCGCTGCCCCAAGTATGGTAATATGACTGGTAAATCTGAAAGCGAATTAGGCCGTAAATACATGGAGAATATTCCGATTCTTCGGCAGTGTCCTCTTAGATACAGAAAGAATAATGGGATATTCTGTGAAGGTACGCCATGTTTTAAGTAGCCAACATTAAGGAAGAAAAGAACCCTTTTTGTTCGCGGGATCGCAGCTATGGCGATTTTGCTTCCAATGATATGTACAAAATATAATCTAACTATTTTATAATGAAGATGTAACAATCTTCGCGGGGGCAAGCAGTATCGTAGTTGGTTGAGGCACTATGCTACAAGCCGGAAGGTAGCGGGTTTGACTCCCGATGAGTTCACTGGATATTTTTTTTAATGGACCTAATCCTTCCCGCCGCAATATGGCCCTGTGGTGGACTCAGCCTCTAACAGAAATTAGTACCGGGAATCTTCCTTGGGCGTAAAGGGCGGCCAGAGCGTAAGGCTGACAATCTAAAGCCGTCTGTGAGCTAACTGTCTAAAAACGTTGGAGCCTCGAGGTCTCACAGCCGTATGGGCCTCCACGGCCTGTAACAGTTTAGTTTTATCTTTTTTTAGCAAACTTCGTCACAATCGGATGATGACGCATCATGAAAGTAGCTTTAGACACAATGTGTCTATACATGGTACATTCAATGCACATATCAAGCACGTCTTACGTACACTTGCAAATTAGTAACATAAATTCAGTTTAATTTAAGTCTAGAATAAAGGACTACGAAGAAAGAAAAGTGAACGACGTTGCACATAGTCGACACAAAGGCTCCAAAGTCAGATCACTGCAATATGCACATCATGTACGTTTACCTTTCTCTTGCACGTATTGTGACTCTCAGTAGAGTCGGTAGATTCGCTACTTACGTACCACTAAAAGAAAAAGCAATGACAGTTCATGTTTTGATACTCATTCGACTTGAAATCCTCTCAGTTGTTTTGTAATGGAATCTTACAACTTCGCTCGGGCAATGGCAGACATGAATTTCATGTATGGCCGCACCAATGGAGATTCCCGGAAAGCACATTGCCTCTACCTAGAACATTAGCCACAACGCAGAATCCCATCCCGCAAATTATTCACCGAACTTCACCAGCGACTGAGCGAATCTGGGTCCTTTGCCTTCTTGTAATACATACTGCAGAACTATCCTTGTCCAGCCAAATGCAAAACTCGTCCATATCTCAACACTCATTGATTTCCGGACATATGTTAACTGGGAACTTCTTCCTCATTAAAGTGAATATTATACTCACTTAATATTTGTAACGTTCTTTCCTACACCCTGTATATTCACAAATATCCAACTTCCCATCTAGCGACATCGTACAACTTTATATGAATTGCCCAAATAGAAATGTTAGCGTTGAATTTGCAAATGGCAGTTAGGCCGTTTACGACAAGAGAGTCGACACAGAACCCTTTTGGAATGCATCATCAGCAATCTGGCGCTGCGGAAATTCAACTTTGCATAGGAGAGCGAACCTAGTGGCGGGAACTGAACTGTTGAAAGGGAAAGGGCCGATACCGGTTAAAGTCATTTACGTTGCAATCGAATTAACCCTCCCTTCCCCTACAAACAAAATATGAGCTCCAGGAGAAGGGGTAAGGGGTGAATAGGTGAGGAGGTGGTTTGATTGAATTTATGCGTGTCGCCTGAGCTCCAGTCTCGCAGCGTGTGTAGAGGCAAGAATCACTAATAGATGGGGTGGAAGTCGAGACAGGGAATAAAAACATGTACTGAATCTTGAACTTACAGCAATGTATATGTCTAGAGAAGAAATTTTTTCCTTCAGTATCAGTTTTCAGAGTTTTGTATAAGTAAGACAAAGTATTACCCTTAGGCTACGTATCCACTAATACAAATTTCAGAAACTGAAATACTAGAGAAATTTCAATATTATTGGAAACGGTGGTTGGAATTTTACCCGCTTATTGGTGACTTCTCGGTTATCTGCTTATAGAAGCCACCGAATCTATCGTGTTACCTTTAGCTTGTACTATCTGTCTCTCTATCTATCTATGACACTACAGCCCTTGTGGATCTTGGCCGCTTTTCACTTTCTTAATCGATACACAGTCGGTTGGACTCCTTGGACGGGGATCAGCCCATTGCAAGGTCCTTATATACACGCAAAACAGGACAAACAGAATAAACGGACATAGATACCCATGCCTCGAATGGGATTCGATCTCAAGATCCCAGTGTTCGAGCGGGTGAAAATGTTCATGCAGCGCGGCCACTGTGATGTGTCTATTACTGCTGAGTTAATTTAAAATTTTATAAAGAAACAGCTGCAAATCCAGGCTACGTATCGACTCGTATGACGTCGGAATGTTAGCCACATTAGTGAAATAATAATATATTTCACCATTCTGTTGCATTGGCTAATTGGTTAATTTATTTCACATGGATAGTCACGGAAGTGCAACTTCTTGTTCGGTTCTTAGTCTGGTGGTGTGCTACGTTATGTACTGTAGTTGTCTCTTCTAATAAAACTGCAGGAAAAATCCACCACCCACAAGCACCACACAAACTGCGTCATACCGAACAGCAACAACCTTCATGTTACGTGGGTGGCCCAGAAACGTCAAAATAAGTCTCCTTACTTGTAGACATATTCGTGGTGGAATTCAAGAAACGACTTAATACTAAGAGCATAACGCATCAGTAACAAAGAAAATTTGTCTCAATTACTTTCAGGCAGTTAATAAAAAATTGACCTAATTTTAACCAAGTTCTAGCAACTTTTTTTAAAACAAGTAAGTAAACAAGAAGTTGTGGGAAGAATTAATGGCACAGATTCCTTTATACGACGCGGACCACATAGATAATGACTAGTCCAAGAATTCTTCTATTGTTGCGTGTGTATTTGTAGCCACGGTAACGTTGATAACGAATCGTTATTGGTAATGACAGGAGGATGCAATACAGACACACAAAGTAATGCGAAGAATTTACTAAGTATCCCGTTGAGATGGGTTCGTGTACTATGATACACAGACCAAGTTTCATGAAGATTGGTTCAGGCATTCAAAAGTTGATGGGGGGGATACACAGAGACACAATCAGCATGTAGATAGAATAAGCCTACTATTATTTTTTCAAAATAACGAAAGTAGGTTAATACTTTCAATTGTATCCTACCTTCCTTATTTTTCAAAACTGAAAATAGGCAAACACCATGTTGTTTGTGTATCCTTCCATGCTAACTTTTGAAGGCCTGAACCAAACTTTATGAAATTTGGTATGTACAACATGGCACCTGAGCCCAGCTCAACGGCTTACTTAAAAATCCCTCCCATTAGTCTGTGTGTCTCTATGTGCATCCTCCTATCATTGCTAGGCAACGGCTGGTAAAAATCTCCCTAAAGTTGCTAGGCAACGGTTCGGTAAAAACGTTTCCGCGGCAATGAATACACATCCGAAACGTCGGTAGAATCTGCTAGAATAGAAAACCTTATAACACTCTTCATAGTCACCGCAGTGAGAACCTCAGATTAAAATGGATCATAACAGATTAGGCACATGACGCAAGTGATCGAATAAAGCCCAGAATTTGTTGAGTTACCTCGAAAACAAAGAGGTACAGTGTAACAAAGAAGTGTGTCTACAGGGAATGAAGGGATATATTTGTTTCCACGGCTGTCACAATTTATTCATTAACTGTTATCAAGTTCTTCGTAACTAATCTTGCGCATTGTCACTCTGACTTGATCTGTGTCCCCCCTGGAGTTTCCTGCTAATAAATAAGATACAGCGTAGTAATACAAAAGCATGCATCTATGTTTTATGAATTGGGAGGGGAAATTAGTTGGTAAGAGTTTTCTATTTTAAGCTGGACATGCGGTTGAGGTTCTGTGATACTCAATTATTTTCTTGGCTGGTATTTTGAATGATACAGAACATAAAATAATTTTAGCAGGTGGGTCTAAAAATGTTCAACACAAGTGCGAACGCTCAAGAAATATGTCTACTGTTCTTGCGTTCCACAGTCCCAAGGCAAACGTCAAAACACAATAAATAATATTTGAGGAGATGTGAATTCGTGACAGCCAGATGGCCACAGAGCACGGTTAAATTTACTTCACCATCAGAACATTAATTTGCAAGGACTGGGTATACCAAAGGAAATAACTGAAGGCACGTTTTCTTCTTTGTTCCGAATACACCATTAGTATTGTTTGTTTGTTTACTGTAGTATAAATCTATTATTGCTGAGCTAATTACATTACATAAGATTATATCGCAATTCACAAGATTATCTTTAATAAATAAAATGTCGTCAAATATACAGAATGTAGAAACTGCTGTCACGTTTGCCGAGTTTATATGGTGTATAGTCCAGTGATGTGACGATGAGGGAATGATGCAGATGGAAATGTTCGTGACATTTTTCTGAAGGACTGAGGAAAACTGAGAGAAACTTCGGTAACGATATGAGACTCCTGGCTGAGGTTTAAATCTGAGACCTCACAAAAGCGAGGCACTGAACTGAAACCTACGGTAAAACATGCATGCTTCTAGATTGTGGCATGTGTGCTCAAAGCCAGAATGGTGAAACTAGCAGAGACAGCTTTTGCTAGGGAACGGCTCCTTAAACATGCCTCTTTGTAGGCAATGGCTCAGTAGCCGTCAAGTGTTGGTCTAAACAGATACACACGCAACAGCAGAACAGCTGTTGCTAGGCAATGGCTCAGTAGCCGTCAAGTGTTGATTTAAACAGACACACGCAACGGCAGAAGATCTGTTGGAAGTGGCGATTTGTATGCGGGCTGTGCTGAGGCTACAACGAGGACCAGCTGCGTTTGAAGTCAAGTCAGTCGGAGCAGAGACCAAGTAGAGAGTCCTGAGACCGCAGATAGAGTAGAAGGTTGGTGTGAGACAGCGGCCAGCGTAGGAGGACTTCAGCCCTGAAGCAGAGGGACGTCCACTGTTGGAAGACCTCACCAAGCAACGCAGTAAAATTCGTGACAGAACACTAGTCTGTGTGTGACAGTTATTTGTAAAGGGTTGCCACGAGTTGTATAAGAGTTTAATAAATCTGATTAACAATAGAAACCCCTCTATAGTCAGGCCGCGCCATAGCTCAAGCGGTTAGTCGCTGGCTTCCCACCACCGCGGCCCGGGTTCGACCCCGGGTCTGGTCAAGTGGGATTTATGGTGGACAAAGTGGCGCTGAGGCAGGTTTTCTCCGAGTACTTCGGTTTTCCTTCCCAATCTTCATTCCACCAAATTCTCCATCATCATAATCACCCCGGGCAGGCTACAATAGGCCAATCAGTGGCCGCCGTGCCGAGTGCACCCAGTTGGACTCCACCACCGACTAAGCGAATTAGAAAAGAACCCTATAGTCACTCCATTGCGTGACAGTGTGTTGCTGTCTCGTCAGCAGAATGCAGGCGAAAATCATAACATAAAGAGAGCTAACGGAAGTTTTGAAAGTGTGGTATAATTTAAATATTTGGGAACGACAGTAATAAATCAAAATTTGATTCAGGACGAAATTAAGAGGACACTGAATTCGATTAATGCCTGCTACTATTCAGGCTAAAATCTTTGTCTTCCCGTCTGCTGTCTATAAACGTAAAAATTAGAATATACAAAACTATAATTTTGCCTCAGGTTTTGTATAGGTGAGAAATTTTGTCTCTGACATTAAGGATGTACCATAGACTGAGGGTGTTTGAGAACAAGGTGTTGAGGAGAATATTTGCACCGAACAACGACGACAGGAGTCACAGGTCGTTGGAGAAAACTGCGTTATGAGAAGCTTTATAACTTTACTCTTTGTCTAGTACAATTAGAATGACTAGATCAAGGAGGACGAGATGGGCAGGGCATGTAGTCGAAGAGGAATTCATACAGGATTTTGATGGGAAGCCAGAAGGAAAGAGACTACTACAAATACCTAGATGTATGAAAGCTGATAATATTAAAATTGATCTTAAAGAGAAAGAATAGGATGTTTTGAACTGGAATTATGTGATTCAGAATAAGGATAAGTGGAGAGCTCTCGTGAACCAGGTGATAAACTTTTGGGTTTCATAAATTGTTGGAAAATTCTTGTTTAAGTTCACAACTGATGGCTTCTCAAGAAAGGTTCAGCTCCATAGACTTAGCTAGTTTACTATTCTACTGAACAAAATAAATACAACTTTGTGAAATTTGAGCCTCAGAAACTGTGCCCAGTTACTCTGAAAATGCCGCTGGACAAAGTTCGATCACCTGGTCAGAACATGTTTTCCCACTCAACTGAGGTCGTGTTTTGTAGCTCTTTATTAATGACATGAATCTGCTTTCACTAGCATAGAAGAGCTGTGTAAACACACATCGTATACTCTTACTAATTATATCAGGATTCCCTAATAACACGAAGCGACAAGAATAATTTTGTAACAGTTTTGAAATACTGACGATTACTATGTGAGGTCGTGTTAAAATTATTAATTCAAAATTAATTACCAGCCTAATTATAAGTATAACATATCCTGTCTGATTTATTCCCTTGGATAATGCTTATGGATATTAATAGGAGAGAACATCTGCTTCAAATTATCGTATTACTTTTGCAACATTGTTCCGGACGGGCAGATGAATAGAGCAAAACGGTTTCACTTCTAAAACCAACTGACCTTTTTTTTCTGGTTTAGCATACCTCATTAACTTGGAAACCTTCGTCGCCTTCTTCGGCCGGTTGTCGTGAATAAATCATGAATTCTAAGACGTAACACAGAACCGTTTTACTGTTGCTTCGCCGTATTACAGTTGGGTCCAATTTATATTTTGGAACTGAAAGGGCAATGATGAAGAATGACAAAGAACATTAGAAAACAGAAAGGTAAAGCTATCCCTGTAACAGGCCATGGGGGCCCATTTGGTTGTGAGACGTCGAGTCTCTCACAATTTCTAGAAAATTATCAGCATTACGCAACGGCCGCTCTTTGCCACCAGGAAGATTCCTGGTACTCATTTCTGTTAGAGGCTGGAAATATTAGATCAGTTGAACCCGCGACCTTCTAGCTTGTAGCATAATGCCTCAACCAACTACACTAACGCGTGCACCTTAGTTATTTCGTTACGTATGTGAAGACACCACGCAAACATTTAAGCGTTTCCACTGCCACGCTCTGAACACATTTACATTAAATGAATCCACTTCCATTAGGCGCGACACCTGAATAAGGTGAGACGTTAAGGTACTGTGAAGTTGGAAACGTTTACATAAATACACTGGCAATAGTTTGGGTTTAACCATTTCCGTAAGAGCTCTGCAACGAGCAGCTTGTTTTGAGCATTGCGTTTTCATTATGTTGGAATATGGCTTAATGTTGGGTGCAGAGGACAAAACACACGCGTTAGAGTGCGCCTTGTAGTTGAGGAATTCTGCACGTTATCGCCTGTGAGGTCTAGATATAAGACGTCCATGCCATGGACCGTAACAGTTAATTAAGGCAAAAGTCTTGGAAAAATTGGTCCTGAGAGGCAGAAGAAGAGAGAAGAAAGAAGACAAAAAAGACATGAGATAATGAAAGAGCTAGGCAGAGAAAAAAAGTATAGGCCTACATTCAGATCACGTGATCTAGGGAATTAAATTCAATTAGGAAGTGTAATGGAGTGTTTGAGTTAATCAAAGCATCTCTTGTCATATTAGAAATTTATCAAAGAGAAGCGTAAACGTGAAAAAGTCAGCGCGTTTCAAGTGCAGCACATGTGTTGACGTGTTGCAGAAAAAAGATGCTCGGATGTGTAAATTGATTGTGAATGATTTTAACACGGGAAGGCAATTATGAATATTTACATTTAATAGGAACTGTAAGTGAATGAACCAAGAAGAATTCCGACTTCTGAGAAGTGGCGCCATGTAGATCTTGTGTGAACCGAAGTTTCGGAGAAACGTATCGCATCCATCTTCAGAGTAAAAAAATCCGCGAGCGAGGAACCAGCATGAGCATGTGGCTGCAGTCGACTGGTGACTCAAACAGCAGCCACCTGCTCACGCTGGTTCCTCGCTCGCGGATTTCCTACCCTGAAGATGGAGGCGATACGTTCATCCGAAACGTCGGCTCACACAAGATCTACAAGGCACAATATTCCAGAAAACGGCATTTTTCATAGTCACCTCTGTGAAATCCTCAAATCTTATTTGGTTGAAATATTTTTAAACTTGCGTGTTTTTGTAACTTCTGTTTTTGGAAAGAGAAATGTATTACAATTTTAAAAATATTTCATCCAAATATGATTTGAGGATTTCACAGAGGTGACTACATTTACTACATGAATACATTTCAACGAGGGACTTGGCCGTTAGCACAAAATGTTCGAATATTCTTAATTTAAATTTTATATTTTTGTACGTTATCTTTGGACGCTTCCAGTAGCTCAGACCCAGCGTCTAACCGTAGAATAATTGATTGATGATAAAATGGAAATAATTTCGAAGAAATCTGGATGCTATCCTTGAATTATCCTGGAAGAACTGAGGAAAACCACAGTAAACCTCATTCAACATAGGCAGTGTTCCTGCCTAAATGCGAAACAAGTACCTCCTTTATATGAGTCAAGAGCATTACCTTTAATTCAACCTCTGGCTTTTATGTTTGTTTAGTTCAGCTACAAATCTTCTGTTACAAAAATAATCGCTCCATAAATGTATTTACCTTTCAGTGTGTTAATTCGCTTAGTGGGGGGTGGAGTCCAATTGGTTCCACTCGGCACGGCGGCCACTGATTGGCCTATTGTAGCCTGCCCCGGGTGATTATGATGATGGAGAATTTGGTGGAATGAAGATTGGTAGGGGAAACCGAAGTACTCGGAGAAAACTCGCCCCAGCGCCACTTTGTCCACCACAAATCGCACTTGATCAGATTCGGGATTGAACCCGGGACGCCGAGGTGGGAAGCCAGCGACTAACCGCTTGAGCTATGGCGCGGCCTTTTTTCAGTTTGTTAAATATTCATTTTATCAAAAAAAAAATGAAAACAAAAATTGTAGGCCGCAAAGAAATGTAGTACTCGTTAACAGCTGCTTTTTATACTCCCACAGTTACCTAATTCAAAACTCTTAGTTCCACTCCTTCCTGGTACTTGCATCACATCTGACGGCAAGTTCTGCATGAGAACTGAAAGCGATTCTATTGAAGTATTTCCTTGTTTCAGCTCTCTTCGCCAGACAACTGCTTTTCTGTGCCAGATTTGTTACACTTTCATGCGGATATATTTTAATTAACTTAATTGATCGTCTGAAGTAATCGCAACTCAAAGTGACGTATAAAACGTTAACTAAATCATCTGTAAGCATAAGCAGTGCATTGAGCATCAACCTGGCGGAGTACAATCCTGAATACTCAACGAGCTCTCTCACAGACTCACTCACGGAGCTGAGCCCTTCTCGAAAAGCCGCAAATTCTGCAGCTACTCAAGAACTTCCCAGCATTCTATGGAACCCAAGGGTTCATTACCGTCTTCACAGGAGCCTTCCACTGGTCCCTATCATGAGCCATATCAATCCAATCCATACCATCTCTTCCTATCTCTCTAAGATCCATTTAATATTGTCCACCCACCTACGCCTTGGTCTTCCCAATGGTCTCTTTCCTTCTGGCTTTCCCACCAATATATTATATGCATTCCTCTTGTCTCCACTCATGCTACATGCCCTGCCCATCCCATAATCCTTGACTTGATACTGAGAAGAGTACAAGTTATGAAACTCCTCATTATGTACTTTTCTCCAACCTCCTGTCACTTCATCTCTCTTCGGCAACATGCTCTCTGGTATAGCAATTTTGATTCTTTTGTATTTCGAAAATAACGTATTGTCATGTATGGCGGGGAGATGACTATACACGGGGTGTTGATTAGATATTGAGTTTATTGATCATTTATACACTCAACACGTAACTATAGGTAATACAGCACTATTTTTTATCCACACTTTACAGTTCACACACACCGCTGGGTTCTAAATCTTCACTAGTCTTATCCTGACAACGAATTTCAATATTGTATAACTGCAGCACATATGAAATCTTCTTTGTACAGCCGCACTCTTGCAACTCAACCAACTGTCAGTTGCCATCTCTTTTTAACCTTCGACTACAGTCTCGAGAGACTCGCTCAATTCCCTCTCTCCTGGCCTGGAATCCTCTTTATATAGCCTCGGGTCGGATCCCCCAGAAAACACCGTTTCCATTGTTATAGCCCAACAATGCTTCGATTCTTTCTTACGTATTTGTTTACGCAGGAACCTGTTTACCGAGTCGTTATCTAACAATGAACGTCTGCTCTGGCTCCTCTCTCAAGGCTTTCAGGCGATATATCACGAAACAGTAACTCTCTATTGATGACGTAGCGTTCTGAGTCACTATTTTTCGATGAATCCCGATGATATTTCAGACATCGAGTGCCTTCCTCGGCTTATGTCCTTCGCAGATCCCTTCTTTCCAGGATGCTTGTGGAGCTCCTCAGTACCTTGAAAGTGAGCAGATTAGTGTAGCGGTAACGTGCTAGATTTGTATTCTGATAGTTCGAACTTCCTGTGAGACACCTGCTACCCTGACCGCAGTTCTCCTTTGTTTTCCTCAGTTTCTCTAAATTATGGGGCAATACCTAGACTAGAGCAAACCCACTTAATTTCAAATAATTTCAGATTCGTAATTCGTCACTTACATACCATTCGACGCTTAATAGCCACAGTGCAGTAAAATAAACCACAAAAGGTATGCCGAATGCTTATGAACTTCCTGCAGTGTGTAGCGGGTTAGGCTCTACGGGACAAGGAAAGGAGAGCAAAATGAGGTCAGGGTTAGGAAAGAGGAAACTGGACAAACAAACGGATGAAAGGAATAAAAAGTGGCTCCAACATATGCAAAGAATGTCATCAGAAAGATTTCCTAAACAACACATATTATCAGCCGATAGGAAGACGTGATCCGGGAAGGCCAAGAAGAAGATGGCTTGATGTATGAGGATGGAACAGGTTAACAAGTTCAATCCTTACAGATGATGATGATGGTGATTTCCCAAAGCGATGTCTAAAAAGACTATTGTCTTCTGAGATGTAACGCCATGTAATCCGTTAGAAATTAATCGATGTTTCAGAGGCATATACTGCTTTCAACTTCTGCTTGCCGCCTCCTTCTTGCTGCTTACTTGCTTTGCTTTCTCCTCTACCCTGAAAATTAAGACAGTATTCTCTTCTGAAACGTCGGTGGACATCTACTAGAATGCATGACGTCATATCACAGAAGACAGTACGATAGGTGAATAATGGAAGTTACTGTGTAGTTTCAACTGATTCTCCTCTCTTTGAAGCTGTCCTTATTACTAGAGAAACAGCAGCGAGAGAGAGAGAGAGAGAGGTGATCACGCGGGCATGTCTTGTGATTTCCCTACGGCTGGCGCAGTATTCGTCCTTGTCGTCGCACTAATTTCTGTCTCGGATTAATCACCTTATTCCTTCCCGCTGCTTCCACGACGCCTGCAGCCAGCGATGAAATGAACGGTCCTGATATGCAACAGGGTCGCATAACGAATTAACAATAGGCTCGTAGCAGTATGGAACAACGAAGATAAACTGAGATGACGTTGTTGGTAGACGTAACACAGGACAGTTTATACATGGACAGCTAAACTGCACTTCTTAAAATTACGTACAAGTGATAGGACTTACATTAATTCTATTCTCTGTAACTGAAGATTGCGTCTTATTGTGAAGAGAATGGAATAAAGTTAAATGGAGTTTGGCTGAGTATTACACTCCAGATCTTCACAAATATTTCACTGAATATTGCGACTGGACGTTCTGTATTCAAGAGGTCCTTCAGATTTAGATTTTCAGGACGGAAGTAGGACAAACACGATTTTCATAGTCTTAAGACAATTCTGGTAGGCTTCTCTTACGCTGCAATGGGTCACGCCTGCCTCCATCCATACAATTCCCACGCCATAATTCAAAAGTAACAATCCATTAAACACAATATAATTCAGCTAATAAAACATGAATGAATTGCAACAGTCAGTACCGTGCAACACAGCTCTAAGTTAGTCAAGAACTTCACTTCATCCTATGAAACTGTACGGCTTATTAAGCATGGGGACAAGTTTACCTTAACCTTTACAGTAATTTACTGACTCCAGGAAGCTGAGTCCTTCTTCAGAAACGGCCAGTCGCTCAGCAACTCAAGAATTTCCCAACGTTTTATTGAATCCGAACGTTCATTACTGTGTTCACTAGAGCTCTCCACCAGTTCCTATCCTCAGCCAAAACAATCCATTCTACACAATCCCATCCTAATTCACTCATGTTTATTTTAATACCATCCTCCCACCCACGTCTGGTTCTTCATAGTAGTTTCTTTCTGGCTTTCCCACCAAAATCCTATATGCATTCTTCTCCCCCATGTGTACTACTAATTTTAGAGTAGGACGAAGAAATTAAAAACTATTCTTAGTATCTTAAATACGTTTTAACAGCATTATTTAGGAACACAAAACTTTTAGTTTGCTACGTGTGTGGTAAGTCATCCCCTTTTCATTTCTGTCAAAATGTTAACTAGCTTATTATTGCTACCACAAGTTTCTATGTAATCGCAGTTTCAGGAATAACCACCAAATTATATTCCTATGGCCTCATGGGTTATTTCTCTTCTAGCACCATGAAATGAGATATCCAGGTTGCTATTAACAAAGTTAATGGTCGATATTCTGTTGAACAGACTACAAGAACTATTACACTTGTTTACGTCATTCAAATCGCAACATCGGCACAGGAAGTGAATTTAGAAGAAGCAACGAGGCATAGTAACTGAACAGCAACGGAAATGCAGGAGGTAAAAGAAGATGAAGAAGAAGATGGAACACTCGACACCCTTACCCCTTCTGAGTTCAGAGTTCCCTGAGAAGATAGGCACTATTTATCCCCGTCTAAACATTTGTTTTCACACGAAAAATGGTAGAATGGGGTGTGGGGTGGGAGAATCGAAGAGAAGAAGAAACAAACACTGGAAGAGAAGAGCTGCTTGCTTAAACTATTCTCCCGTTCTTATACACTCTTCCACTGAAGAGCGAAATCCAAATTGAAAATCGAATTGTAACCAAGACATCTGCGTCTTTGTACGCTGTTCTCGTGAACAGAGAGAGAAGTTCAGAGAAAGGTCGATAGAGGAGATACACAGAAAGAAAATGTAAAATGGAAACATAATGAGACCTTCTAAATTAAAATATTCAAGAATTCTTTTTAATTTCTTTGTGCCCAATTCGGCCTCATCCGCCCTGAGTTCTATCAGACGAACGAGTGGTTATTAGCTGCCAACGTTTCCTCCCTACCCTTTCACTAACAGGATGACAACGTTGTATTGGCTTTTCCTTACTCGGCCTCCAATTAGACGGAGGTTCATATTGAAGAAAAACGGACGAAAATCAATATGTGTATTTGTATTCCCTGTTATCAAATTTTGAAAATGGTGAATTTATGCACTCATCATCATCAGTAATCTATCAAGACGACAGGTCCAGAGTCTCTTCCAAAACAATTCCTCCACTTAATGCGATCTAGAGCTTTCTCCTTCAAATGACAGTATCCTCTTCTGTCCCCAAGGTCATCCAGCATCTTCTTACGTCTTCTTCCTCGTCTTCTTGTCACTTCTATCCGCCCCTCTATCTTTCCTTCGATAACTTCTTTTAGAAGGCAGTTTCTGCGTAAAACATGACCAATCCAATTAGCCTTCCGTTTTCTTATTTCATGTAGGATATTCCTCTGCTCACTGACTCTAATTAACACTTCTTCATTTCTCACATAATCGGTCCAACTGATCTTCTCCATTCTTCTCCAACACCACATTTCGAAACTTTCCAGATGTTTCTGATCTACTGCCCTAAGTGTCCATGTTTCAGCCCCATACAGAGCTATGCTCCAAATGTAGCATTTCACTAGTTTCTTCCTCAAATTTAAGTCCATTTATGCACTAAACATCTTAAATTACTACATGAAATTAAATTATAAAATATGCATTTCTGATCAAATAGCCACAACTGTACTCATCATGAACATTATTTTGATAATTTCCATTGATATGTAGCAGTACGAGCGACATTCCGAATATTATAATTTAAATGACGCAGAACAAGAAATAGAAATTCATTTATCCACTGCAAAGAAAATTTATGGAAAGATTCATGTATGTTACAAATATTCAGTTATGAAGTTAGAATCTGATGTCACTTATTTACATTTATGTTAATGAAATGTACAAGTAAATACCAATATTAACTGCAATCGCTGCCACTTACAAGAACTTGGTATCGGCAATTAAGCCGTTTTTGACATATGGCGATTACGTTTCCAGACGTCAACCTAAAATAAGTCCAAAATGCAGTGTAACTTCACGCAGTGTCAAGCGATGTTCTGATTATCAGCTTAAAAATCAGGTGAAATAAAAATACCGCTGCTACGGTAACAGGCCAGTCGACACGTCGTCCCCTTCCGCAGCGGTGACGTTAACAGCACTTCCCATTGTGACGTAACAAGAGGACACCGCTGGTAACACGAGGCAACAGGGAACGGTATGAAAAGCCGGCTGAGCACTATGTGAGCACAGTGTGGATCGTGAAGTCGCCGAGTGCAGTTTAAGCATAGCAGTCGCCGGAGTGAATGGCAGCAGTAAATGTAATTGTGATACTGCTGATGGCAGTAGTTGTGAGATTGTAAATTGTGTAATTGTGAGAGCGAATGTGCAATAAATTCGCTATATCCAATACGGCGTGAAGTTATTTGTCGCGTGACATACCAAACACGTGACAATATTTTAAAAATATGGTCATCTGGCTTCTGATTAAAGGTGTTATGCAGCTTTGTTTCGATTTCAGATTGCCAGAACGACATCTTTAACATTTGTTGTCACCTGCCCCAATTTGAAGTTTAAATTATATACTTCAAGATTTTGGTGGGCTCTAATAAACTATTCAGAATTTCTGACTCTTTCGTCACAAGAAGGACTCGGTTCCATGATGTTGGTTGCTTGGTTCATTGGATGGTTATTTAGTTAATGTTTTAATCATAATCTCCACTGAATTGGAGGTTGGATAAGTGACAGAGACGCATTAATGATGTTATCACTTACAATGATCCAAACTCTCCAACAAGAGTTACCTACCTATTGATTTATTTTAAAATATGCAGTTTTCTTCGCTAAACACTTATGAAAATACATCAGTTTATACTTTGGAAATGTATTACTCTATGACAGACATCAGAGGGAAGGGCTTTGAAATTAGTAACCACTTCCTGGCCTAACATACGATATATTACGGTGCAACATCTGTAATGAGATCAAGTTCAAGCACAATTGTGTTCGTACTAGTATCGAATCATTCGGATATTCGAATTGAAATAAAATATAACTGTATATGTGATTTTTAAATTGGTTTAATGTTTATAAGCGGTGCACGAGGTAGCGTAGTTGATTGATGCACTGTACTACAAGCCGGAAGTTCGCAGGTTCGATTCCCTATGCGGTCATAATATTTATCAATTGACGTAATTCTTCCAGCCATACTATGTCCCTGGGGTCAACTCAGCCTTTATCAGAAATGAGTACCATGAATCTTTATGAAGCTAAAGGGAGGCGGCGCGTAAGGATGACAAACTCACCGCCATCTGTAAACCGATTGTATAGAAAATATTGGAACTTCGACGTCTCACAAACCTACTGGCCTCCACGGCCTATTACAAGGATAGCTTTACCCTTTTTTAATCTTTATAAGCTTCAGATACGAATAAAAATTGAAAACTGGGGCTCTAGAAAAGGGCCCAAACACATAAACAAACCACATTACTGAACCTACTTCTTCAAATTCAAGAATAATTTATGTAGAAACTTCTCTATTTAAATCAATTCAGAACATAACGCTTGAGATACAGTTTATTTATTTTTTGGTTTATTTTACGTCGATGTCAGTGTCCGGATTTCATATCATCGGACGGTGCAATGACTGACGACTGATTAATTCTGAAGGACATGGAAGAAATCTGTAATTGAATACTCGAGATGCCAGCTTGGCATCTGCTTAAAGAAACTGAGAAAACTACATAAACTCAAGTCAGAATAGACAGTATCTCGGTACAGAACTGAAATGATTGTATCCCGAATACAGATCTGGAATGATACAGTTATATCAGCCTGTTCGGTCCACATATATAAAACGTAAAGTTTTGTTGCTTTCAGTATACAGGAAATATATAACATATACAGGAGCTCTAAACGTAGACACTAAGTAAGAAAAGTTATCTTATGGTAACTACACAAGAACGTAAAGAAATCTGATGCTTTATCCTTCATTAATGATCACAAGAGTTTTTTTTCTTTTTTCGTTGCATGTTAAGTTAACGATGGGTAAGGCGATCCGGAACCATTCTGTTCAATGTTCAACAA
The DNA here is from genome assembly GCF_002891405.2 of Cryptotermes secundus. Lineage (NCBI taxonomy): Eukaryota > Metazoa > Arthropoda > Insecta > Blattodea > Kalotermitidae > Cryptotermes > Cryptotermes secundus. The sequence goes on from NW_019745089.1 coordinate 951,495, forward strand.
AAAGATTAGACGAATTTCCCATTGACATTTAATATTTTTAGGCTAATCTGAGTAATCAGATAACTCCAAAAAGTAATCTTCCTTGAGACTCTAACGTCGTTAATTCGGCCAAGACATTTCTCGTATTTAAAAACGGCTAAAGGTTCATTACTGTATTTATATGGCTTCTATGCTTGCCCATATCCTGAACCACATGACTATATTCACTTCTCAGAAACTGCTCTTGATACATTTTAATATTGTGACGTGTATACCCGATGCCAGGCAACGACTCGGTAAACACACTCCCGCGGGAGCCAGGACGTCTATTGCTAGAAAACGGATCAGTAAACACGCCTCGAGTGGGATTTGAAACCAGGATCCCAGTGTTCGAGAGGGCGAAGATGGTCCACGCTTTACACCGCGCCCGCGCGGCCACTGTGATCAGCTTCTATTTACCTTAGTGCGAATAATTTTATCTTGCGTCTATAGATCTAATTAACTTCCACTGAAGTACGCGTGTTCTGAGTGAGATGGTNCGAAACCAGGATCCCAATGTTCGAGAGGGCGAAGACGGTTCATGCTTTACACCGCGCCCGCGCGGCCACTGTGATTAGCTTAGTGCTTACCTTAGTGCGAATAAATTTATCTTGCGTCTATAGATCTAATTAACTTCCACTGAAGTACGCGTGTTCTGAGTGAGATGATTGCTCCTAATTAGCGTCATATACCGCGAAGACAACAAAATGTGTTAGTATAAGCTGCATCTGGAATTTTGAGTTCTCACTATGATGATTTAGTCTTCTGGAATGTGACACCGTGTATTCTGGTAGAGGTTAACAGACATTCTTCCCGAACGACACCACATCCCAGAAGACACTAATATTCACTATTTGTAGCGGTGGGTAAAACAAAACAGAAGAAACCAAAAGCAATTTTAACTTTTAGCCACGTGATGGAAAGTTTCCTCCTTTAGAAATTTAATGCTTTAAGATTATTAAGGGGGTCTAATTTTTATTACGCAAATCATCTCAGAGGAGATGGCTGTAAACAATTGAAAAAGGTCACTGTTGTAAAGCTATTGACATATACTACAGACATTTCAACAAGAAGTCTTGGTAAGAAATAATCGCCTACTTTGCTTTAATACTACACGGACCGCATAGAAAAAGACGGATTCAGTACTTCTTCGTTGCAGTGGGAACGTGTTCATGGAGCCGTTTCCTAGCAACGGTAGGGGATATACATATGGAACAGACTGTTGATAGGGATTTATGAAGTACTCCGTTGAGATGGGCTCAGGTGCAATGATAAATATACCAAGTTTCATAAAGATTGGTTCAGACATTCAAAAGTTAATAGAGGGATTTTAAAGTCTTGCTATTTCAATCAAATTTAAGAAAGTAGGCTAAAAATTGGATGGAGTTATTTTAAAGTAGAAAGTTTAAATTGGAGGCATTTACGTATATAATTCATTTCTTTTCTGGGTATGAACGCCGTGGCGAGTAATGATTGAAAGTGTATGGCTACATGGAAGCTAGAAAATCCAGACAAGAAGTTGGACGGGAAATCTCGCAGGCCAAACTGAACACAGATGTGAGCTGCTCATGATATATCCCGTCTCCTATACTGACAGTTCTGTACCTATGCCTTGTCAGAAACACAGCTGTTAAACAGAGTTTGCGTACTCTCGGTAGGCAGGCTCTCATAACAGAATCATTTTACAAAGTGGAAACCTGACCACCCTCTACTGTGTGTACGTACCTATCCCGCACCCCACCTCATCTTAACTCTTAATTGTTTTGTACGGGGATCCTGTTACTTCCTCTTGAAGCAACAGTGTGCTTTCTTCTAACATCTCGTCTCCACCTCCTCCAATCCCTATCAAAGCACAATAGTGTTGAGGAGGTAGGGGAGGAAGGGTGACACTGAGATCCGGAGCTCAGTTGGCTGTCTGGCTATCCTAATGCAGCTGGATACTTGAGAACATCCTCGTGTCTCGCAAGCAAGTTGCTTGGCAACGGCAGCTTCAAGGGCAGGGGACTCACGCACAGCCTTATTTTCCTAACAAATATGACTTAAACTTAGCTCTTCATTGTAGGAAATTAGGTTATCATATCGGAATTCAATCTAGAAGTGATTCTGCTTACTTTGCTCCGTGTTCCTCTTTGTTAGGATTATACTTGAGACCCTAAAGATAGAGGCGCCATACTCCTCCGAAATGTAGGACGACTTTCATTAGACTAGACAGCAATATATCCCAGCAGATAGAACTCTTCAACTAACTCCAGGGACCTAAGTCCTTCTTGAGAAGCTGCCAGTCACGCAGCTACTAAAGAACTGCCCACTATTTCATGTAACCCGAAGGTTCATTACCGTTTTCACAAGAGCGCTCCACTGATCCCTATCATGACCCAGATCAATCCAGTCCATACAATCCCATCATATATGAGATCCATTTTAATATAATTCATCCACTTACTGTCTTGGTTTTCCCAATCGACTCTCCTTCTGGCTTTCCCACCAACATCTTATATTAATTCCTCTTTTCCCCCATTCGTACTATATGTCTTGCCAAACTCATATTTCTTCTAATTATACTTGGAGAAGAGTACAAGTTACAAATTTCCTCATTATGCAGTTTTCTCCAACCTCCTGTCACTTCATCTCCCTTCAGTCTAAATATTCTCAACACCCTGTTCTCAAACTCCCTCAGTCTATGTTCCTCCCTTAATGTCAGAGACCAAGTTTTACACCCATACAAAACCACAGGCAAAATTATAGTTTTGTATATTCTAATTTTTATGTCTTTAGACAGCAGACGGGAAGACAAAAGGCTCTGGACTGAATGGTAGCAATATCCTCTTAATTTCCACGTGAATCAGGTTTTGATTTGTTATAGTCATTCCCAAATATCTGAACTGTGCCACATTTTCAAAACATCTGTTACCTATCTTTATGATATGATTTTGCCTTGTATTTTGGTGACGAGACAGCAACATATACGAAGGTTGGAGCTTGAACAGTGGCAACTATTTATTTACAACTGATACAAAATAGATGCATGTTTCGAAGTTTTACTGTCCTTCAGTGTAGTCACCAGCATTGTGTACAACCCGTTGCCAGCGATGTGGAAGTCGTAGGATACCTTTAGCAGCGCCTGTTGTGTTGATAGTTCGAATGGAGCGGTCTACTGCCTGAAGATTCTCTGGAACATTTCTGAAGCGAATGCCACGAAGTTCTTCCTTCAACTTGGGAATCAAATCGAAGTCACAAGGGCTTAAGTCCAGGGAGTATGGTGGATGGTACAGCACTTCCCAGCTCCATCGATCGAACAAATCAGCCACAGCTTGCGCTGCATGTGGCCAAGCATTTTCCTGCAAAATGATGGGTGGGTTCTGCAGAAAGTGTCGCCGCTTCTTTCTCAAAGCTGGTCGCAGGTTTTGTTCCAAAAATGAACAGTACTGCGCACTGACGGTTTGCTGTCGGGAAACGGTATGCTTTAGGATAACACCATCACAGTCGTACACGAGAATCACCACAACTTTCACTTTGCTGCAGTTCTGACGAACTTTTGATTTTCGTGGTGACCCGTAATGACGCCATTCATTCGATTAGCGTTTCATTTGTGGCTCGTACGATTTGGCCCATGTCTCATCCAGCGTAATGATACTCGTACGGCGTAAGAAAGCCTCTCCTTTGCGCTCATAGCGCTCAAAGTGGTTACGAGCAGCGTCGTATCGTAGCCATTTCTGCATTTCCGTCAAATCATGCGGAACCCATCGTGATGCAATTTTTCTCATTCCCAGGTGTTCTTTCAGAATGTGAAGCACAGTCGTATGCGCAAATCCTGTCTCTCGGGCCAGCTCACGAATCGTATGGCGTCGATCACTCTCCAGTAACGCGGAAAGAGCATACACTTCTTCTTCACTGACACTAGGATGACCTGCCCGACGCATGTCTGCCACATTTTGGCGTCCCTCGTTTAAGGCTTTTACCCACCTTGCCACTGCTCTGTAAGGCAATGCAGAGTTCCCGCATGCCTCTTGAAGACCTTGATGACACTGTCGTGCTGTACGGCCTCTGGCAAATTCAATCTTTATCCAACTCCGTTGTTCCTGTTTCGAAAGCATCATGACAGCACTACATTAGAGCGCCAGCTATCTCGAGGCTCTGTTCTTCTCGTCACTGCGCATGCGCGTGCTGTGGGAAGGGAGAGTCCATTTGCTCTGAGGTAAGGTAGGTATGTAACTAACGTGTGGTATAAGCGACAGTTATTTGGTTCCGTTGCATGGTGTCTCTACAGCAGTGTTGCCTTTATTAAAGTTCGAACTTAGTTTTCTCCGTGTTTTCTTCTAGACCAAACTTTTTACTAGCATCAATTAAAGTTTGTGAATTTTTTCTTTATGGTGTGCATGTTATCATACAGTAGATTCACATCATCTGCATATATCATCAGCTGATGTGTCCCATTTCATTTCAGTCCCACCTGGGTTTCCTGGACCTTTCCAATGGCATCTGCTAAACAAAGTTGAAAACCAGTGGCTATAAAGCATCTCCTTCTTTCAGACTATTCTGAAATGGAAAATTATCAGACAAATGTTTACCTACACGAACTTTACTATATGTTTCTTTTAATCACATTTTAGTCAGTCTTTCTGCATGGGTACCCCAGGTTCTACGAGAATACTTCCCTTATAACTGAATCATAGTTACACGTACCAAATCTCATATCCATTTCCTTTAGTTTAGGTCGTTTAACCAAAGAATCCGTCCAGGCCCGAGGTCCTTTGTGGTATTTTGTAAAAAGTTTATTTTTTAAGGTGAGGTGTTTTAGTCCTACGCCCACTCACCAAGATGGAGGACCACCCCTTGTCGGTTGTCCACTAATCCTTATTCAGTATATTTGCAGATACCCTCCATATCTGGAGGCCGTCTCCTCCATTCGCAACCTGAGGACGCGCCATGCCGTGGTGACAAGTGACCCGCCAAACATTGGGAACTCTTCTTAAGTCTTTCTTACTGAGGGCAGTGGTATAGAGCTGCCGGCTATTTCTTCTTCTTCTTCTTCCTCCTCCTACCATTCAGAATTAATCTGAAACTGTACGAATCTTTGAGACAGTTGGTAGGACACCTTGAATGGGGGTCATCCCGTCGCAGGGTCGCTACCTGCACTGGGCAATACAAATAGAAAAAGCGTGGAAACAATATCCATGCCTCGAGTGGAATTTGAACCCTAGGCCCCAGTTTAGAAAGAGACGAAAAGATTTCGTGCCTTAGACGCCATGATCGACCATTAATCCCTTATTAAGTGGCTATTCAAAAGATTTTTCGTTATGTTTTTTAATTCACAAATATATAACTGAATCACTGAAATTTTAATTGAAGAAAAATACATGCAGATTGCTTCATATAATTCTCATCTTTTACATTAGCTTGTTCCTTGTTATATTTTACCGATTCATTTAGAATATTATTGATAATATAGAAGGAAAAAAATTAATATGGGTTTCATGGAAGAAGTTCGTAAGGACACGAGATGCATGGAACTAGCCCAGGAAGGTGTCTAATAGCGGGAATTTGGTTTAGCGGTGCTGAAGTTTCAGATTGAGACACAAGAGGGCAGCTTGGCGGGATTTGAACCACAACAGTGATAGCTTGACGGAATTTGAATTTATGCACTTGAAGCGTACTGAGCAGCATAGAGCACTATTGAAATTGATGTTAGTTTCCTGCAGCTTATTATGTAAAAAACAGTAAATGTTAAGTTATTGCTATGCTTAAGTAATTACATCACCACTAACTGAGCTACCTAACGGTCTCAACCTATAACACGTTCTTCTAAAGAGACTTCATACAGAAAACTTTCATACCCCTGATCCTCCAGTTAACGTAAGTTGATGTATCTCTATCAAATATAAAATGCGGGGTAAAAATATTAGTTTACAACGAAAGTTACTTCCCACTTTCTACAATACTTGGTCACCTACAATTCTTTTAACACAGCTTTGTTTACTGGAAAGCGAAATTAAATCTCTCTTTTTCTCCTAGCTCTCCTTTGTATCACGACGGGCAATAATTACGTAGAGAATATCAGAGACGAGGGCATGCGAATGTGCGCACGCACGCATTCAGCACAGGTGTTGACTGCCTGTGTATGCGGCGGTTTGTTTGATATCTTGCGCTGCCTGCAGTGGCATTACAACGCTCAGAATTAAGAGATGTCAGTGCCTGTAATGTTTGATGCCATTCGTACAGAGAAAATTTACTACGTGAAGGGAGTACGAGTTTTACAGGCATCCAACAAAGAGAATAAGTTACATCCAACTTTATAGTTTAATGAAAAGAAAAAATCTATTCTACAGAGGAAAGCCTTTGTCCAATTCAGACACTTTCGAATGTTGCAAATTAGTCTGCTGAAGGGACAACAAGGACAGAACAGGAATGTTTGAAGTAAGAACAATAAAAACTCTGTTATTTGGCCAACAATATGCTGCTTCAAAGAACAAGTGGTAGCGTAGTTGGTTGAGACACTATGCTACAAGCGGCCCGGGTTCGAGCCCATGTCTGGTCAAGTGGGGTTTATCACCCGGGGCAGGTACAATAGGCCAATCAGCGGCCGCCGTGCCGAGTGGACCTATTTTAGTGAATTAAAAAAAGTGCTACAAGTCATAAGGTTGCGGGTTCGATTATCGATGAGGCAATTGGATTTCTCAATTGACTTAATCCTTCCAGCTATAACCGAAGTGCTCTCGTCTCTAGTAATCTTATTTGTTGTATCTTACAACTAACACCAGTATACTTCTGTATACAAAGAGAGCGGTGAGTGACTAACACTAGTTTTACGTCTGATCTTTACAAGGGCCGGTGTGTGACTAACACACGTTTTACGTCTGATCTCTACTAGATCCGGTGTGTAACTAACCTCGACAAATGACTTCCTTTCGAACCGTGAGGCCCTTGGGCCAACAGCGTCTCGGCTCTGTCACACCCATAAATTGTAGTGATTGGTCACATTTGAAAAATAGGAGTATCTTAATTAGCTGTTCCTCCAAGAATTACAAGGAGTTTAGGTTTCTAAGCTGTAACGTACTTCCTATCAGAAGCTTGACAAATGTTAAGCTTGTCTTGGGTTGTTGAAATCCCCTTCAAGTTAGGATCTGCAAAACCTATTAAGTTTCGAATTCTCAAAGACTTCCGCAGTTACAATTTCAAGCTAAAAATTCTAAGAAATATCCATGGGTTTCTTCCTGTTCTACTGCACGTGTGAGAAGACGCTAACTCTTACATGCAAGAATAGGCCTATGTCTCTCTGACTTGATCATTGCATCCTACTGTGGAACAATTAAAATTTTAACTAATAAAAGTAATTATATTTAAAGGGTTCATGCAGTGGTGCGGTTACATAGCCGCACTACGGCCTTGGGGTCGACTCAGCCTCTAATAGAAATGAGTACCAGAATTATTCCTTGGGTGTTAAGGATGATCGGCAGGTAAGGCTGAAAACCTTACCACCATCTGTGAGCCGATTGTCTAGAAAATGTGGGAGTCTCGACGTCGCACAGCCTTATGGGTCTCCACGGCCTGTCACGGGGATAGTTTTACCTTTTAGCTTGATGCTGCTTCAAAAATGGAGTAGGGAAAGAGATACTGTACTAGTAATGTGAACTCTTCTCAAGTATGAAGAAAGTCGTCTTCTGNCACGAGCAGAACTCATACAGGAAGGCAACTTCAAGTGGAGCATGAAATGTTATAAATGGACTCGTTTAGTCCCCTACACCGTGGTGTTCCATTTATACACTAGACTGGCTGCATATGCAAGATACGAACGATACTTAAGGACATATACTGAATTTTAGTATGCAACATTTTAAACTTTTGTTATTTGACTACTTTCTGTTTTAATTGAAATTATGAAAGAGTAGTTGTACATTTGAAGCGAGGACTTGTCAAGCAGAGGAAGACATGGAAAAATGACAACATGTTGTTATAACTGATTTTATATATTTGATATAATTAAATTTTTCATCAGAAACACTTTGTAGTTTCACCTAATTAATGGTTGCACTGAGAACTATGTACATTAATTCCATTTTTTGTTTGTTTATAAGACACTAAACAATGTCCAGTGCATTTCCTGTTAATTCTTTGTGGGACGCGCCACAGCACAAGCGGTTAGTCGCTGGCTTCCCAACGCGGCGGTCCGGGTTCGATCCCGGATCGGGTCAAGTGAGATTTGTGGTGGACAAAGTGGGGCTGGGGCAGCTTTTCTCCGAGTACTTAGATTTCCCCTGCCAATCTTAATTCCACCAATTGCTCCACAATCGCCCTCACCTATCATCTGCGGCTGGTACAATAGGCCAGAAGCGACTTAGTCCCACCCCACTAGCATTAAAAAAATAGTTCTTTGTGCATGAAAAAGTCTGTTAATTCATTAATTAAGTTCATGACTTGTTCTTTTAAACCTAAGAGTCAGTTGTCAAGAAATTCACCGTATTTTACGAGAGCCATCACAGATTCACAATAAGAGCCCGCTACTGGATGCTGTTCCAGTCGTTTGGATCCACACTCAGTCCAAAATTTTAATATAAATTACGGATGGCCGAAGAGAGTGACTGAGCCAGAGATACGAAATATTGGCTGCCAACACAGGTCAAGCTTTGAGGTGTCTACGACTGTGAGTATTCAAATTGCTCTCTTCTGGGTTATATCACCGTCCAATCCTGCAGAAGTGAGCCAGGACTGCTCGGTCGGTAAAGACACTAGGCTACGGTCTGAAGGGCCGAGGATCGGAGTTTGATTACCGGCAAGGGCAACAGACTTTCTCTTCTCTGGGGTCCACCGAGCCTCCAACACAATAGGTACCGGGGCTTGTTTTCCCGGGTATATAGAGGCCGGGGCGTGAAACTGTCCACTCGCCTTTATCTAGTACCGAGGTTATGAATGGTGGAGCTATAACTCCGCTTCTGCATACACCTTGTTGGCTTGGTGATTAATAAATTAAAACCTAGTAATAACTGTACATTTTACAGTACTGTAGACGGATACCAACGTAACGAGGAATATGCTGCCTCCATCTTCAGGGTCAGAGTGGAACAGGGATTTCGTCACTTATTGCACTGTTCATACTTCCCCACACAGGGCTGTGCAGCCTTTGCTATTCCCGTGTTACACAATGTCCTCCAACCATATTACCTTGTCTATGAAACCTGATAGGGGTCGGGATAGAGATAGACTAGAGCAGGACGCCGGGGTTCCAATCGCTGCAGGTAATTTTCTGTTCCCTATAAGGTCCAGACCGCCGATCACAGTGGCTGCGGGGTCTAAGGCATGAACTGTCTTCACTCGCTCGAACGCTGGGATCGTGGGTTCG